>NC_064808.1:108720707-108858496 GCF_023721935.1 Panthera uncia | reverse complement strand
CACACACACACACACACACACACACACACACACACACACACACACACTGGTTACAAGAAAGGTCACTGGCTCTCCGTCTCAATACTGAAGGAGAGAAATAATTTTGAAGACTTTTGAGACGCAATTGAGAAAAGGCATGAACTTGGGACTTTCATGGGGATCATGCACCAAAAGAGGTTATACTTTTATGGATCGATTCATGCTATTACCATTTTGTTAAAACAAGTTTTGTTTCAAAGCGGATGTGTTTTCCCCACAGAAGCTCCTGCTATGAAGCCACATCGGGTTTTACAGCAGGTGGAGCTTGGGAGCGGAGCCAGCCTTCTGTTTCTCGTCCAATCTCATGCGAACAAGTCTCACCAGTACCTTTACCGGATCTGGTGGGCCTCCTCCAGATTCTTCCCTCACCCCATGCACACTCAGGGAAGGTTAGATTGCGCCAGCCAAAGTCTCACTGGTTCTAACAAAAGGTTATTTCTTGCTCATACTACACATCCATCAACTTTGGGCTGGTGGGGGGGGGGCCTGCTTCCTGTTTTCTCACTCAGGGGCCCCAGCTAATGAGGCATCACGATTGTAATATTAACAGTCACAGCAGGGGGAGCCTGGGGGGTGAAGAATTATCCACTGGTGTTCATGTGGCCAGACCTAACCTCCAGCAGGTGGAGTGACCTGGAAGTGACCACAAGGCTCTTCTTGCTTACCCCATGGTGAAGGGAAGGCCTGACTTGTGTCTATGTTTCCCAACCAGTAGCATGATCTATCCATACATGGAATAACATCCCGTTGCTTTTTCAAGATAAATCATTGTTAACGGTGGTGGGAGATGCAGTCGGGAGAGAAATGGGTAGGGGCAGAGAGTTCCTAGATGATCCCTAGATGGCTACGGAAAAAGAAAAATGTTGCTGAGTTGCCAGAAAAATACATTTGAGTAAGTGACCTTGACCTTTTTTTTTTTTTTTTACATTTTATTTACTTTTGAGAGACAGAGCACAAGTAGGGGAGGGGCAGGGCTAGAGGGAGACAGAGAATCCGAAGCAGTCTCCAGGCTCTGAGCTGTCAGCACAGAGCCCAATGCAGGGCTCGAACCCACGAACTGTGAGATCATGACCTGAGCTGAAGCTCAACCGACTAAGCCACCCAGGCGTCCTGTGACCTTGACCTTCTTTAGAACTTGTCTTGTTAGAGATAGCAAATGAGTTTCACCTAGTGAGTAAACTTAAATGGTGTTGACTTCCTGAAATTCTCTCTTAGGATTCTGAGCCAGCATCCGTTGGAAATGATGAACAACGTCTGTCACGGGTCCTGAATTACAGGGACAGAAGCATGTTTTTGCCAATCCTGGTTTGCACCACTGCACTACTCCACCACTGACTCATACTCTACATTTAGACTTCCTCTTACCTGTTCAACCAGATTATACACAACAAATACTTGTTGAGTGAATATTTGCTTGGGAGTGACACGGAAACACTGGGTGGTTTTCCTGTCTCGGTTAAAGACATTTGTGGGCAAATTAAATTTGTGTACCACATTATTTACACGTTCTCCAGAATATCTGTAAATGTTCGATTACAATAATAATTTTCACAAAGAGTTAGTATTTACTAAACACGTCCCAGGTACGACAACAAGCGCTGAACGTTTACTGGTCTATTAAGAGCTCAAGGGAGCCTTATTGGTCCTCGCTATGATCCCATATTCACAAACAGAAACTGCCTTGCTTAGACATAACAGAAACGATTCTGTTCTATATTCTTCACTGACTCTATGACTTATCTTAATTGTATCAACCAACTCTTTAAATAGTAGACATCAGATGTCTGTAACCAGTAAGCCGATTGAGGGGAAACACGGGAACGCGTGTGTTAATATCCCCTGGATTTTATTCTGCCCTCATCTCAAGGCTGTGCACGTCCAGTGGCTCTGGTGCTGGTCACCGCCAAGCTTATGATGGTCCTCAGCACCACCCGCTGTCCCTATGATCAAGTGGATGTTGCAAGAGTAAATGAATGAACAAGTACAGGAATTATCGGAGTTGGTAGATGACACTGCAGAATAAACTGTTCTCCATCTCAAGTAGGATTACCCTGCTTACTCTCTGTAACCATCATTTTAAAGCATAACTGTCATAGCAAATAACATCATCCATGAAAGGGCAAACTAAGTTCAACAATTAACACATGGAGATTGTATATATATACACACATATGTATATATATATATATATATATACATACACACACACACACACACACACACATATATATATATGTGTGTGTATATATATATATGAGAGAGAGACGGGGGTGGGTAGAGAGTCAAACTAGAAACTTGTAAATACTCTAATACATATTGTCCTTTAGAGTTAAGACACTTGCAATATCCCCTTGGCGTATGAAGTATATGTCAATATAAGGCAAGCTCGCTCTCTTGTTGGACCACACCTGGGATCATCTAGAATCATTTTTTCAGATGTGATAGAAAAAAAGGTCTGCGCTCTAATAAAGGACAGTTCATCCGAGCATTTAATGAGTATTGAGAATGCTAATGGTGTGTACGTGCATTGCTAAAGGGAATCAATTTGTGAACTCACATGGGCATCTTCGTACTGTGGTTTACGCTACAAAACTGGAAGGCTACACGGAAAAAAAATGACGAATGATATACCAGCATCTGTCTGGCTTCCCTGGGAGTGCATATATTAAAAATACTTAGTCTGTCCCACAACTAGCAGAAAAGAATCTGAAGTTATTTTCTGGGACAAGACCCAAAGCAGCCCATCAATCTTTAAGCATTTACCCAGATCTCAGAAAGCACCTGCCAGGAACCCGGAGTTACTCTCAGACTGTGCACCAGGTGGATGTTTTTCACCCTAAGTACGATGCCCTGCGGGAGAAGGTGCAACCTCTGGGTTCTTCTGTGACGGTGGATTTTGCAAAAGAGGAAAAAATACACTTTTCCTCTGCTGTCATCTAAGGCTTCAAGGATATTGCCATTGGATCTGTTGTTCTGAACTCCTATTACGATATTGTTTATTTCATTCATAAACCATGACCAATTTCTCTTACACTTTATTAGATTTTCTCCTGAAACACACTCAATAAAATTCTAACTTTTACACTGGCTAATCCTTTGTGAGCAATCCTTTGTGAGACTGCTGCAGAGACCTGCTAGGAGAAGCCAGCGACGGAAAGACGGTGCAGTTTGTTTTTCAGATTGACAGGCTACTGCTTGAAAAAGAAAGGCACATTTTGTTTATTCTCCAGGGGTCTCAGGTGTGAAGGAAGCGACATTTTTTTCAAAGTTAATCTTAGAAAAAGACCAGTTGCAGAGGCAAGCAGCACTATAGGTCATCTCTTGGTACTTCAAAATAAAAAATAAAAGACAGCATTGTCTTTGCATCTGGAATATTAAAAAACCACTTTAAAGCACCTGTGCACAAAGGAAAATGATATTTTTGACATTTTCCTTAAATAAAACAGTACATGCAAAAGCAGGGTTTTCTAACTAGTATATGTTCTCTCCATTAGACCTAAAGATATGTGTGTATACACACACACACACACACACACACACACACACACACACACAGAACAAAACAGGGTTTTAGGAAGTGAGACCTCTGAATAAATTAAAAAGTACCGGTGTATTAAGATGCATTAGACTATTGAGAATGTCATGTTTCACCAAATCACGGTGTCGTGTAAGTTTTGCATGTGTGTCCAATGTAGCTATTCTCATACTTTCTACGTCTAATTTCTCTTTTGGTTAAACACAGGGACCCAGAGACAATCCTTTCATGCATATAAGGAGCTCATGTGGAAACTACACTGAATACCAGCTGGTTTTTACTATTCACTTCATGTTCGTGCCACAGAGTCCCCAATCTCCACAGAAATACATTCCCTCTCAATTTATCAATTTTTGAAGAGGGGTAAGCTCTCCAGAAATATTTGCGGCTGGAATCCTGCTGAAATTCTGCACGGCACCACACGCTGCAATCAATTCACAGATCCCGTAAGCTAATTAAGGCTGCAGGTACCAGAGGAACAAACACAAAAATGACTTGGCAATAAGGCAAACGTGTCACCTCGAATAAGAAGTCTGGACATAGAACATTTTCAGGGTTGGTTAAGTCAAGGCTTTGAGATCGCGTCATGGGCTCCCACCTCTCTGCTCTGCTAGCCTGGGACTGCAGGCTGTTCTCAGACTCTGACAGATGGCTTCAGAAACTCCAGCCATCTCCTCACAGGGTGGTGCAGAGGCCAAGGAAGGGCTTTTCCCCACAGGAGTCTCTCTTTAAGGAAGCAGAAACCTTGGTGAGCCCAGGTGGCTCGTCCGTGAAGCGTCTGACTCTTGATTCCGGCTCAGGTCACGGTCCCACGGTTTGTGGGGTAGAGTCCTACATTGGGCTCTGTGTGCACAGCACACAGCCTGCTTGGGACTCTCTCTCCCTCTATTTCTCTCTCTCTCTGCCCCTCCCCCTGCTCACTCTCTCTCTCAACTAAATGAATAAACTTAAAAGTAGAATGGAATAAAAAATACAATAAAATAGTAAAATAATAAAGTAAAATTAAATAAAATTAAATATGGCCTCTACTCCTGGCCACTACGGTCAAATCGTAGTCCTCTGTTCCTGTGCTCTCCAGGCCCGGTTTCCAGTCTGGCCCTCAACACGGTCCTCACTGTTACATGAACCCAAGCGCACAGCCCCTCACCTGCCTCCGTGACGAAAAGGGTAGTCCTTTCGATTAGTAATCTCCATACACCCCAAATGCTTCAACACGGAAGTGTTTAATAACAAAGTGGAGAGGTCTTGATATCTTCTCCCACGTGTGGGATTTTCTGTGGGTTCCTGACACGTGTCTTATAAAGGCTGACTCGGCAGACCCTGTCTACACCTGGCAGGATGCTAATCTGGGGGCAGAAGCGCTGAAGCCTTATCTGGCGATCCCCAGGAGAGCCTCCCAGAAAGAAAGTGCACAATATTTGCTACAAGTGTCAGTGACGGGATGCTTGGCATTTGCTAAAAAGGCCCTTTTGTAAACGTGTGTCACAGTCACTTGTACCTCAAGAAAGATCTGAAAACTAGTAGCGACTGCTGCTGTTTCCCCTGAGACAGAGGATTTTTAATTATAAGAGAATCAAGAGGACCTTATGACGATAGATGGTAAGTGGGGATGATGGGAGGACTATCACATTTCTCGGGTCAGACACTGTGACAGAAAACTTCACATGTGTTTTGCTTCACTGACTTTGCCTGAAGCATTCATTCTTTTCCTGTCCTCCATTTCCGAGACAAGAAGCTTCTGGAAAATAAAGACTGGTTTTCATTCACTGTGGTATCGAGACCCAGTGGGAGATAATAAAAGGCTTTCACCCTATACTGAACAAGTGAGTGAAATCCAGAATATTCTAAAGCAAGATACTTGTGTGCATTTTCCTAGACGGAGGCAGTACAGGAAAAGGGAAGCAATCAGTCCATCTGTTGACCGAGTTGGTTCATCTGCAGTGTTGAAGCCAGGATTCACAAACCGTGCAGGCAAACCCCCCGACCTGTGCCCCTGCTAGGCTGCCTCTGTGAACTACAACGTTTTCTGTGGGGACAGGGGGTCTGTCCAACTCCCATGATACCCCGCGGGGCTCCTACTTCTCAGGGGTGAGATACAGCAGTGTCTGCACCACATAGCTGGGGCCCTGGCCCTCACACACCTGTCTGCTCTGGTATCCCCTTCTCTGCCTCCCTTTTATGCCCCAGTGAATGGATTCATCCTGAAACTCCACCACATAGAGCGGTGCCTGGCACGACATGAGGCCCATTATAACTCATACCGATTTAACCATAAACCATCAAAAGTTACTTAGCATTTATTATTTTGTGCAAAGTACAACGATACAGGTTATGGGGCATAAGTACAAAAAAAAATCATAAGCCCTAACAAAGCAAGGTACAGAGATGGAAAATCAAAATGCATTTCATCCTGAATGCCAACTCCAAAAACTTACGCGACTTTCCCTGGAGCAGTGCACAGAGAATCATGTTTCTGAGACCGCCGTGTGCCTTGGGGACAGAGCCTCAGGGCAATTATGATCAATCCTGAGCACTGAGCGGGGTAGGTGGCTATTCACGCCTGTTCTATCTGCTACCCTGACTGTAAAAGGGCTAATATGAATGAGTTTTGTTTTTTTTTTTAAAGGTGTGTTTGAATGGACTGTTTGGTACTCCTTTCTAGCTGTGTGTCTTTGGGAAAAATCATCGATTCTGGGAGGCATTTTCTTCATCTGCAAAACAGTGATAACATTGGCTTTCCTGTGGGAGGGTTACGAAACCCCCTAACCCCCTTAACAAAAGTGGAAATGCTTTTCAAAATCTAGAGCAGAAATAAGAGACATCACGTAATGAAGCAGATGCACAGAAAAATAACACAAAGGGGTAAATGAACAATGAATTCTAGCAGCAAACATTTCAGGAGTTCAGAAATGTGAGGCAGTTTTGGAGGCCGATTTATTGCTTCGGAGAGAAGTAACATATGTAATAAAATGTAGACACGGAGACATACGCTTAAATATTTTATATTTGGCTTTCCTTGACTATTTCTAGAAATGTTAGGCCCTGAAGCTATTTCATTAATTTTTTTTCTAATAAGTTTGACATGACTGTGACTGTGCACTGAAAACATAAATCCCAGAAAATGTGACACGATCTTATCCATTCAATGTGCCAAAGATATTACTCATAATTTATTGATAGCTCCTAAATGAAAATAAAAAATGGAAAATATGTTCCAATCTAGCAAGAATGAGATAATATGGATGCCAAAACAGAAAAGTATTAATAATTATTTTATTCTGCCACCGCTGTAATTTGATAGGTACCTTGTACACATCAGGGAACATGATAAATTGTTTCTAAAGTATATTGAAAAGGCAATGGAAGACATATTTTTCTATTTAAATCTAAGGGAACAACTATATTTTAAGAGTACGGAGCAGGATGTGGTCATATTTCGTAGTCCATTCTTCCTGTGCCTTTACGTAAGTGCCGAGTTTGATATCTATCCTAATATTACAATATTCCCTGTGTGGATCTATCCTACTAATGGAACAGTTTCAAATAGACAAGACCGTTAATACGAATATAAAGGTATTGAATTCCCTATGGTTTAACTTCAGTGCTGGGGATTTACGTATAATCGAGAATTAGTGAAAGAATTGAAATATTGGATTAAGGGATCCATTTTTCTAGACAAGTTCCAGGGTAAGGCTACTTAAAATGCCATGTAATGAGTAGCGTGGGCCAGGTTGACAATCAGAATATAGATTCCTTCGTCAAAAATTTCTTGCTACAATAAACAATTCCAGTAGACTAATAGTGCACATAGGGTCAGAGTTAATCTACATTTGGCACAAGTTCCTTATCTTATTGTGGACGAACAGCAAAGGATTTCTGGGAATGAGAGCAGGTCCGTGGCTCACATTGAGTTTTCTAAAGAAAACTAGAAACGGATTGAGTCTCTTCGGTCTGACCTACTGAATCACGAGCATTAGTAAGAAGTATTCTAGAGCCTCCTTGCATAGCAGTGTTTTGGGAGAGAAAAGGGCACTGGGGTCGATTCTTAAGTGTGTCACGGTTACTATCGTTTCACTTATTCACCCTCCTACAGGGTCCTCCATATTTGCCATATGACTTTCTAGCAGCCCCCCTAGAGTCACCCGCTTCATTCTCCCACCCTGGTGAGGCTAGGCTTGGGAATTCAAACGGATTGAGACGACAGAACACAGGAGGAAGTGCTGACGGGCCAACTCTGAGCCTAGACCTTAGGGGTCCCCCTATGACTCCATACAACGCTCCTGTGCTTCTTTATTGCCATTAAAAGCACATGTATCAGGCAGCCTATTAGGACAAACACGGGAGACACACGGAGCAGATGTGGATCGAACCTAATGCAGAAGGCAACACCGCACAAGCCTAGTCTAGGTCTGTCAAATCCACTTGACCCCAGACACATGAGAATAAGTCAAGCCACTTAGTTTTGGGATGGCTGTTACACAGCTTATTCTTCAAATAGCTAACAAATACATGTACGTAGGGAACCTTCCAAGGTCAGGAGGGCTGCTGAGATGGACAGTGTTGGAGAAGCTATGGTCACACCCTGGGTCTGAGCATGGTGGAAGAGGGGTGAGTAACTAAGTATATGAGCAGTGCAGACAAAGTACAGAGTCCTGACCAGGGCTCTGATACAAGGGAGAGAGCATCCTTCCTTATTTTCTTCCCCACTTAATGTAGCAAAAAAACAAAAACAGAATGTAATACACAAAGACCAGAAATTTGTTAAAGAGGAACGTTGCAAACTAGGATAGAACAGATTTTAACCATTAACTAAAGAGGCAGAATTTGTATTGTATTGTATTGTATTGTATTGTATTGTATCCTAATGTTTATTTATATTTGAGAGAGAGGGAGCAAGCAGGGGAGGGGCAGACAGCGGGAGACAAAGAATCCGAAGCAGGCTCCAGGCTCTGGGCTGTCCGCACAGAGCCCGATGCAGGGCTTGAACCCAGGAACCGCGAGATCATGACCTGAGCCGAAGCTGGACGTTTAACCGACTGAGCCCCATGAGGGGGCGTTTTATGCTAATAGTAGAAAACATGTAGGCTGACATGAATAAACCTGCAGACTTCAGTTTGTTTTCTTAAAACAGTCGGGCTACAGTCAAAGTAGAGTTCTTATCCCACGGTGTGGACCCAACTGATTTCCTACTATTCTTAGTATTTTCAAGTTCTAACTTCATGGATCCCATCAGGATAGTGTTCAAGACTGACATCTGGACTCGACACCTCAGAGAGACAGCTACGCTAAGTTCTGTCTAAGTGGCTTTCGCGAACAGACTGGACAAAAGGACTGCTTACAGAGTAATGTTTTCCCAATTACTGTTCAGGGTGTGACAGTACAATAACTGTACTTTCTACGTCACTATCAAAGCACGGCTCTTACCCGTCTGAGGTCCTCAATTTCCCAAAACGCTTGGTTCCCTCCACACTGTGAGGAAGGAGAAAATCTGACCTTGACATTTACAACAATGAAAGTAAGATCATATTTTATCCTGGTTTCTGTTTGTAGAGTGTCAAGGCAAAATGCAGCGTATACATTTGAACCTTAACAAACTTTTAAATGTAGGTATGTCCACACATACTAAGTTTATAGGACACTTTGCTGTTTTGTTAAATTTTCCTGGATACTATTTGCGTAATAATTATAGAAGAATGTAAAAACTGCTTTTATTTTTTCAAAGGTCCATTGGTAGGTACCTCCAGTTGGTCAAAAATGAAAACAATGGGAATGATTCTAGCCCGAAGTAACAAAACGCGCCCACAGACTTTTGATTTAGCAGCCTTAATGAAGTGGCTACAGCCATTCCGGGGGGAATCCCTGGGGTGAAACGTTCCACTTTGGATAGCTTTGTATACAATCAAAAATCTGCCACAACTATAGCCTTGAATATCTTGGAATAAGGTATAATGAAATACCCAGGATCTAGTAAATAACAGTAGCAAGATGATCGATAAATATGTCTTCTGAGCAGCGATTTACATCTTTCTAAACTGCAAAGTTCTTCGCCCCAGTCCGTTTCAGACAGAATGTCAGCCATTCTGGCTTTGCAGGAAGCTCTTGGCCTCAAGAAATTCAATCTTCCTTTTGCAGTTAAGGCCAAGTCCTTCCAACTCACTCAATTCAGCAAAGACAGACTCATACTATCATTCTACAAATGCCCCTACCTGCTGAGCGACATTTGAGACGTGTTGATTTTGAGTACAAGGGGAAAAAGGATGGCATTGACTCTTCTTATCAATACTTCTTGCTTTTTTGTTTAAAAAAAAAAAGTACACTATTGATCCGTTCTTAGTAAACTTTGCATTTCTCCTAATGTCTAGTCTTAGTCATGTAAAGATAACCCGCTGTTAAGAAATGTCACCTATAGGGGCGCCTGGGTGTCTCAGTCGGTTAAGGATCCAACTTCAGCTCAGGTCATGATCTCCCGGTTTGTGGGTTCAAGCCCTGCATCGGGCTCTGTGCTGACAGCTCCTGGAACCTGCTTCAGATTCTGTGTCTCCCTCTCTCTCTGCCCCTCCCTCACTCGTGCTCTGTCTCTCAAAAATAAATAAACATTAAAAATTAAAAAAAAAGATAGAAATGTCACCTATCTTTTCCATGAAACAAAGGCCAAAGTAAATATGACCTTCAGATGTGCTATGCAGAGGCTTAGCATTTCCCTTCCAACAACGGGCTGGTATTACAGCCACCGTGAACTCTCCAGGGGAATTCTACAGCCTGGCAAAATGCGTATTGTAACTTTCACATTTGCTGTTGACATTCTTATAGACTATTTCCCTATTACATCTAAAAGTCAAATTCGCAGTGAAATTACCACAACCTGCATCTCTAACATCAGCCATATTTTAATACACAAATACTGATACTGTAAGTAAAAAGGGTGTGCAAAGCTGGGACACTTTGGCTGCGTTAACATGATCTCAAACATCTCTTCAACATCTTTGCTTTTGACAACCTCTTGGAAACTCTCTCTTTTTAAATTTTTTTAAATATTTATTTATTTTGAGAGACAGAGAGCACACAAGCACACATGCACACAACTGGGGGAGGGGCAGAGAGAGAGAGGGAGACACAGAGTCTGAAGCAGGCTCCAGGCTCTGAGCTGTCGGCACAGAGCCCGACGCGGGGCTCGAACTCATGGACTGTGAGATCATGACCTGAGCCTAAGTCGGACACTTAACTGGCTGAGCCACCCAGGCGCCCCGACAACCTCTTAGAAACGTAAACGCATGTCATACAGGTCGTATTAACTAAGGCTGTGAGGGAAGAAATATCACTTGTGAGTGAAGGCGGGCTTTCCTTTAAGTCCCTAGTGAACAAAAAGGTCTTACAAAACGCACATTTTGGCAGTGAGTTTCAAGAAGTAGTTTTCATCTTGGGCTGTAAGTTAGGATGATCAAATAGGCAAATCAAAGGATTAAAATCTCCAAGTATACGCTTAAGAACACATCTCAGCGTGGTGATGGCACACCAAAAGAATGAAAGAAAATTACCTGTCAGGCCCCTATTCTAGCCACCTTTCACATGTAAAACAAATTAATTGGCCATGGAATATGATTTTTTTTCAAAGCGCCACAATAAGTCGACTGAATTGCATACAAAGAACGGATATTTAAGTCAGTGTCTAATGTTTTGCTAATATTGTCAAAACAATGAGAGATAAACATAAGGCTTCTGTCAAAAATGTGCATACAAATGACCTATTTGCACATATAAGTGTCAAATTTGTATAATCTGTGCTTGAAGAACTGATCTCAAGACGTTGTGGGCAGAATGGGGAGCACATCCTTAACCAAGGATCATACCATGATTGATGCTTTAAAATAAGCCCCCAGTCAATGCCAAGTGGATTTCTCAGAAGTCAACGGGATGGCAACACGGAGAGCCTTTAAAATGTAAAAGCATCTATGCACAGTACCAGAAGTGTGCAAGGAGGGAACTGAACCTTGTTATATCCAAAGTCCACGCCCTTCAGACTTAGGTCAAACTGCCTGCCAGCCACATTTGATTATATATTGTAATTATAAAATACATAAAACTGTAAGAGTTACGGACGGGGCGCTTCTGAATCCGAATCGGTCAATTCAGAGCATCGGTTGAAAACACTGTCACAGAACACAGAGAATTCATAAAAGCCACCTTGAACCCAGAGCCAGGTCCCAAGGCCCTGCCCGGATGGTGTGAGGCATAAGTCCACTGCCTTTTTGTAAAATCGACATGTGTCGTGAGACTCCAGAAGTCCTTTGAGGACAGCACCCGTAGCACGATACTAAATATGGGACTGGCCCTAATGGTTTTTGTGCGGGGGCTGTGCCCTGAGATACGGACGACGTGCAGGTTATCTTCATTCGGGGGCTCGTTGCAGGGGGCGCAGCTGAGGAAGTCGATAAACTGAGACCAAGCAGGAGAAGGCGTAGCTCAAGGTCGCTGTGAGCACCCACATTTCAGCCCCCCGCCCCCGGAGGAACCACCCAGAACGGCCTTCAGAACGGCCCCCCAGACAGACAGGGAAGCCGGGCTGCGTGTCCCCCGAATCACGTCTTGCACGACCTGAGGCTTCTGTGCGTCCAGGCTGACGAGGGAGGCCAAGGCACACGGTGCCAAGTGTGGGAAGATGTCAGCACTTCTGGGAACACAAGCGTGGGCCCAGGGGGCACAGATGGGGAGCAAGAGGGTCTGCTTCCCAAGCACAACATCACACAATCTCAGCCTGGCGTTCGGCTGTCAAGGCAGGAGGAACTGTTCTAGCCGCTGGGAGCAGAGGTGAGGTCTTTCTGAACCTGCTTTCTTCTGTCGCCCTTTGCTCTGGGACCCATCCTTATCCACAGACGCCCCCGAGGCCCCGTGCTCTTCTGCCCCACATGCCAGTACAGCAGGGGAGGAGGCCAGGCCTGCCGCTGCCCCTGTCATCCCCGAGGTCACCCACCCTGCTCCATGCCCGAGGCTGTCCACCACCTTCTCCTGACCCGCACCCAACTGGACATGCCCATCAGGGTGCCATCACATGTGCGGATCTCCGCATGCCTCTTGCCCTCCGACTTTGACTCTAACCCACTGCATCCTCAAAGGAAGCTGTCCCCTGGCCGTACCTCAGAGCCTCAGACACAGAGGTGTCTTCTAACGGCATCCAAGGTGACCGAATCTTGCCCCTCCAGCACTGGTGACAGAGGGAGAAGAAGAGTAGAAATTCTGTTGGTATTTATTTTAACAGATCCATCTAAAAAAGTGAGAGTGTGATCAAAGTCATTTTTGTTTTTTAAGTAATGAGGTTCACCATCAAAAAGGTTTGAAGGTCCTTCTCCGAAAGACTGGATGTGTTGACCAACAGCCACGGGACCAATGACCCCTGTCAACACACTGGTTCTTCAAGGGAACCTTCAGATGCTGCTATAAACCATGCCATGGAGCCCCCAGGCTTGCAACCCCGTGGCCTCATGGTTACACGGGCCAGTGCTAACGACTCTGGGCTTTCACGCCAAGGGTTTCACTTCCTCAGCTGCGTAATTTGGGTATTTGGTTTCTGGGTTTTTTTTTTAAAGGTCTTTGAGAAAGGTGTCCTACGGAAAGAGGCTCACTCACTGTCCCATCTAACACATACCTGCCGACAACAGGGATTCTAAATCATACTTTTGGGGAAAGACAATACTTACATTCTCAGCATCAACCTCAACCCTTTGGTTGCACGTGACGTAAGCATTACTCACCTTATTTACTATGCAACACTTTTTCACTCCTAATTAGGGCGGATGGATTGCCTTTACACTATGTTCTGTCTGCTTAATAATCCTGTAAGCACGTTATGAGCAAGGACTTTATTGTTGACTTTCTTTAACCTACAAGAACACCCTGCAGATTGCTATGGTTAAAAATGACACTGAACAAATGGTTGAAATAATGCACTATTAAATGATTTTCTTAGCCAACCTTTGAAGCACACTTCCTGGTTTTCAAACAGGTTGGTGATCAAGTCTTGCTACCATCTTGGGGAGCCTAGAGTTCAAGGCCCAAGGGAGTAGGGATGGCTTTAAAGACACAATGGCATCTGATCCGCGTCAAGAAGGGGCTAAAATTAACGTACATATTTCCTTCGGGATTTATAACCTGCATCATCTCTTCTGACTTCTCCAGGTTGTTAATTACTGTTACTACTCATAGAAAAAACAGTAACTTACTTCAGTGGAGTGTTTTTCTGTTTACAAGACAAATTCAAATTATCCATGAAGTCCATACCAAAATCCTATGCAAAAGAGATTATCATCACCATCCCCATTTTACAGAAGAGGATTATGAAGCTCAGAGAAATTAACGCTTTGTCCAAGGGCATTCAGATAATAAGTGACACATTCAGGGAACTTAAACCCTATTTTTATGACTTCAAAGCTACAACAGGCTTTTGTGGCACCTGGGTGGCTCAGTTGGTTAAGCGTCCGACTTTGGCTCAGGTCATAATCTCACAGTCTGTGGGTCCAAGCCCCAGGTTGAACCCAACACAGGGCTCTGTGATGATGGCTTGGGGCTTGGAGCCTGCTTCAGATTCTGTGTCTCCCTCTGTCTGCCCCTCCCTGCTTGCACTCTTTCTCTCTCTCTCTCTCAAAAATAAATAAACATGAAAACATTTTTTTTAAAAAAGCTACAACAGGCTTTCTGTCTTACTGATCTGTATATCTTAACCAGTGCACGTGCATGCACGTGTGTGTGTGGGTGTGTGAGAGAGGAGGAGAGAGAGAGAGAGAGACTGTTTTCCATAACTGCAGGTACAAAACACTGTTGTTTTATGTAAGGATAGAATAACATATCTTAATTAAATTTTTATACTAGTTTTTGAAGATGCCTGTGTTTTGTTGATTTTCTTTTTGGTCACAGAGGGAAGAATGAGTCAATATTTTCAAAGAACAAAACTCACAGCTCTTTTTAAGAAATGATTCACTTAGAGCCTATTTTATTAAAAGTAGAGCATGACTTTTTCCCTCTAATTGAGGTATTTTGTATCTAGGATGGTCACGGTTATTCTAGATGAAAAGCTCATACTGTAAGGGAATGCTCTCACCTAGGACTCTGAAAGGGAAGAGGGAACCACGGTTAATTGCTGGGCAGATGTGCTACACATCCATCCCAACAACACAAATCACACCCCTACACGAGGCCATCACTGGTTTTGTTGTTGTTCGTGTGTGTGTGTGAGGTTGTTTGCTGCAAATTCAAGAGACGATGATCCTGTTTGCTTTAAACTTTTCTAAAAAGTAGTCTCAGATACTATTTTAATATCCGAAACCATGACTACAGTGCGGCTCCACATTTTAATTTTAATTCAATGCCAGTTTATCTCATGTTGCATAAGCAGTAATTTACGAGTTATCCTTAGAACATTTGGTCCCGTGTCTCTTAGCCACAGGCACGAAGGGTCCAGCACAACTCTCAAGTCTACATGAAAAACATTGCAGTAAGAACGTAAGATAAATCAAGACTTTGTTCAAAATGAACAGTGCCTTAAGTTGTTTTGAAGAAAAACGAGTTAATACTGAAAAATAAAAGTTTTGTCAGGGTTGTCTAGACATTTCTGTTCCATTTCATTTACAGTTTGTAAAGAAAAAAAAAATCAATGATCATATCTTCTTTGTCTTCAACATCAGAAATGGGGCGTCTGGTTTTGAAAGCCAGGGTACCCATGTACTCTGGTTAGTTCCTGTCCTCCAGAGGTCACCAGAAAGAGGCTACTTACATTCTGTGTGTAACCAGCACTGAAATGTTTCACCAATACGTCAGTAAACAAGCGCATATCGGCAGTGAAGCCCATTTTATGAGCTGAATGGAACAGAATATTCCTAAGTGGAATACAAATGTGGAACAGGACAGGCAGGGGCGGCTCTATGTCTCAGCATAGAGAGAGAGCCCATGGAGATGCTAACACGCCCAAACCTTTCTAATAGTAAGAAGGAAAATGCTCTGTACCTGATGCCATTGAGATAGCCTAAAAAAGAATCCTTGTATCTGGGCTGCTCAATTTAATTTTTCTGAGAAAAACAGAAGGTGAGTTGATTTCTCTTTTATTTGCTGTTTTTTTTAATGAAGCTTTTGTTTACCAGACTTGTTTCTCATTTTCATGGTTGGAATACAATTAAATCCTATTGACAGATGGGATTCAGCCATGCTAATTACCATGGTGATCAATTAACTCGGCTGCTGTTTGGAACAGAAAAAGCTACATAAACAACAATCTGGAAATTCTGTCTTTTATGAGACCACTGTAGAGACATCACCTATGATGCATACACTTCATGAAATATCCAATTGACCATGTTATGGTGGCACAAGTGGCTTTTGTATTTATTGCAGATCTTCTCACTCTAGCTTTGTCCCATCAGAAAACCAGCATACATCCTGCTGCAAAGATGGGTGGACCCAAAGTGTCAGCTTAAATAAAGTGACTTGCCATATAACTAGCTTTTGAGGCGGCATGGCCGGTGGCTAGAGCCATCAGATCCTTCGTGTTTGGTAGGACTGCATGCTATTACTTCGTGCCCTACAGTGAGAAGTCTCCTGTGTCAGGGCTAAATGTGTATGGACAATGTAAACACTGGTTACTTTCAGAAAGTTCTGCATCAGCTTACCAATATGTGCGTAGTTCCATCAACACCTTTATATTACAGGATGATATGCACCAGTTATATGCGTTTATATAAACATACACTAAAAGCACCCACCCCAGAAAGACCTTTGGATGTTCCTGAATTAGCCTCTACCCGTTTTCTAATAAAATATCTGCACAGGCTGGGGAGTAACGTAAGCTAAGACGGATGGACAACGTCATGCCGAAGACTGGAAGGAATCTTTCCCTAACTATAAACCAGATGAAGTGAACTGAGAAAAACACCCATGCAGATTTCAACCCAGGCACCACCTGAGCTCTTCCTCCTGGAGCTATGACTGCCCCTTCCCCAGCAAGGCTTGGGACCGGAAGGAAGCACGGGTGTCTATTCTATGTGCGGATGCTGGGGACAGGGAGACTACTGGTCCCTCCCTGCACCAATCCTACCACCCACAGCATCTACAAGGACAACAGTGAACAGTAAGATGTGTGCGTGAGGAGAACGGAGTCAAGTGAGTGGTGTGATACCTCAAGGAAAGGACTGTCCCTCCAAACCCAGGCAGGAAAAACTTCACCATGACCAAATCCTTCTTCCGGACCCAATGTCATTGCACTTTCTGCAGCGAGCCTTTGGGCACAGTCCTATCCACGTCTGGCACAACAACCCAACAAGGAACCTTGATCGCTTCCAAGCAAGGTGCCTATGTGTGTCTTCTCTCTCCTACTAGGTATCTTGTTCTTTGAAAGAAGAAAGTGACTCCTACTCATCCGTCTGTCCCAGAAGCCACCAGCCCAGTGACTTGCTTATAGAGGGTGGCCATGACATCTTCATTGTGAAAAATGATTAACGTGTTTACGAGCTCATCTCCAAATGGCGTGTAAACTTAACTAACACGTAAATAATAAACAAGTCTGTAACTTTCCAAATACATCTACTTCTGGGCAATTGATGGGACAAGACACTGCCAAAGATTTCCCACCAAGAATGACTCTACAGGAAGAACAAAGAGGAAGAGTAGAGAAGTCACAAGTAAATCAGAACTAAAAAAAAAAACAAAACACCACAACCAAAAACCCCAATACAAGTAGTGGGTTCAGGCCTTAGAAGCATGCTCCTAGCAGCAGTAGGAAAGGACTCATGAAGATCCAGGATGCTGGTGCCACTGTGATGTGGACTCTTGTCCAATCTGTGGCTGCTTCCCCATTCATTCCAGCACTTTCGCTTACACATCATGATGGAGGCCCTTTGTTAGGAATTTGGGAGGGTTCACAGTTGAGTAAGACAGGTGATGCACAAACATCTCACACAGTAGTTGTAATGAAATAAAGATACAATTTTTAAAATAAAAGTTTAAAAAATGCTAACTCTTGGCTGTCCCCTAGCTGATATTTGGTCAAATGTATGCCATTGTTCTCCGAACTTGAGGAGTACGCTCAGAAGCATACTGTCTTTTCTACCAACTACCATAGAAAAGACAGATACCTAGAAAATGTTTACAAAAGAACACTGTGTTGATTGAATATTAACACCACACGAGCGAAAAATTATTTTCTCATTTTCAGGATAACACATAATTACCTAAATGTAATGAGGAATGACGATGCTAGTGTTAATATTTTGACGAAGAAAATTTATGTTTGAGTTATTATGGTGTATTTGAACTTATGAATAGGTCACGATGGTATTTCTAAACAACAGTGTTTTTGAAATGTGCTGATTACAAGTTTGCTATAAAAGAGTAAACATTTAAAAAGGTTTGAATGATTTTCCCCAATCACAGCTCAAATGAAAACATCTTAAGGCTCTATTATCATTACTGTTACTATTTTGTGTAACTTGGTTATTCTCCATAGAGCAAAAATTTTTAAATGGAAACGTTCTTTTTCTAGTTAAGTTTCTAGAAAGTTAAGAAACAAGTATCAACCCACAAAATCATAAGTTGTTTTCATCCTGTCTTTATTACCTTAAATTTATTTAATCTGTAAGTGTTTCTCTCACAAATTACAAGTGATCTTCAGACTTTCAGTAATAAGGTGTGCATCCTACAGATCTGAGTTAATTTTTAAATGATTAAGACAGTGAAGGGATCATACGGCACAAAATAATAGCAGCAAACTTTCTTAAAAATAAGTAAATCACATGTATATTTAGATTTGGGAAGTCTATATTTTGAAGCAGCCAAAAGCTATCAAGACATTGTATTATTCTCAACATGCAATATATACTTAAAACATATTTCTTATGATTAAATGTTAAAACAGTAATCTATAAAATAAAGCAATAATACAACGTGCCATAAAAGTGCTCCCTGCTGGAAAAGTGTATATCTTTTTAATTGCACATTCTAAGTGATCGAGAACATGTCCTCACTACGTGTGCACTTGCTCTCTCCTCACACGTGTATATTTGTGCAGTGCAGGTCTTCTGTCCATATTCTGCCTCCTCACAATAAAGAAAAACACCAGCTGAGTTGCCAGCAGGTTGATAACAGACCATGTTCTCAGATCTCATGAGTTTCTTCAATTACATATCTGTTTATACATTTAAGTTAAAGGTCTTATCATGGTGTTTAAGCCTCAAAGATGGGCAATGCTAAACCTCTCAAATGGGAAACCTTCCAACGTACGAACAAAAGCTTGAACTTTCATCGGAGTACTGTTAATGTGTGTACCAAACAGTTATCTGAGGAAATAAATGTTGTTCATTTGTGACAATGTATTGTATTATTGTAAAGCAAATGGAAGAATAGTAAGAAAATTAGTGGTTTAACCTCTGAATCAGCTTTGCAAATTCTGCATCTTTCCCAAGTTGCTTTGAGAATTTCAAGGAACAATTGCCCTGTCTTAATAAGTACTTTATTTTTAAAGTGATACCAGGCACATATTTCAAGCAAGGAATCCAAACACAGCAAGCTGATATGTGTGCTTAATGTGGTTTAATTATTATATATGCTACATACTAGACATTTACGAAGCTACTCCTTTTTCACAAAAAGACGTCTGCTCTGTAACGAGCAAGACATAGCGCTTTAAACATCAACTGACTTCACTGACACCATAATTATCTGGATTTTTTACTGCATTAAGGTTTTATCAAGAGGCAAATTATAAAGGGAATTGTTGTGGATTTATTCCAAAAAAATAACCTGGGGGCTGTTTAGTGGGCTGGCCTGAAATCAGCGTCATCGTTTCTATTTTCTGGGTATTTAGGCTGTACAAGGAGAATCGATTTTCTGAGTGATCGCCCTGAGACCTTGTAGGGAGTCTCACTTATCAAAGGAAGATTCAATTATGTTCCCATACTGTACTTATGAAAGAAGAGAAGTGAGAGAATATATTCAAAGAAACTCGTCAGGAGAAGTTACAAGAACCCCCAGTTACCTGGATTTGTGCACCTAGAGAATTCAGAGCGCCCGTCATTTCTCACCAGGCTGTGCAACAGGAATTCATGCTGTGGGATCATTTTTATATTTAGGCGTATTTATATAGACTCCCGATGATCCCTGAGTTTATTATACAATCAGAGTAAGTTTGTCATTACAGTTTTGAGGGAAGATAATTACACATATGGCATCTCAAACACCCACGGTGCTGAGAGAAATGAAAGAATCAAACCACATATATGTAGTCCCAGAAGGCTGTGTTTAGCGTTTTAGATTCCAGGCTGCTTGCTTTGCAACAGAGGCGAGGTCTGCATAAGTGGCTAGACTGGAGGACCCTAGATCCCAGCTAATCCTGACATCCTGTGTGATACTGTGGGGAATGATGACACTGAATTGGCCAGACCTTGAGGCTTTCGTCTTTCCACCGCGTATTCTCAGAAAAGACTATACTAGGAAAAATGGCATTAATGCAAAATGCCACCAAAAGTAAAGAGTCACAGCAAGCTAATAGAACACATGGCATGAAGGTTAATTATGTTCAGTAACAAAGCAATGGTAACATGAACAAAAAGAACGTTAGCTTCTTCTTTGGATGTGAACCCTGGATCCTTGCTGTGCCAAAAAATCGAAAGCTTACTCTGCAAAAATGATCTCGCCCACTGTTTATAAAACACAAAGCCCTAGCATTATCTCCCTGACAACCAACCGTCCAAAGCTGGTTGGTAGGACGTAGAATCTGAGCCTTGCTGGCTGGGTCTCACCTTACACTGTTCTCAAGGTCAGCACGACCAAGGCTGATCTCTGATGACTCACCAGGACATCAACAACTACAGGAGTTTGTGAACTTAACATTTTGAGTCAAAAGGCCATCCCTCTCCACAAAGAGTGGAAAATAGCCCTAAGTAATTCACAATTTTCTACAGGAAAATTACAATGCAAGATTCCACCCAACCCCCCCAAAACTGTTACAAAATCCTCCTCATCCTGAAGAGCCACTCCCTTTCCGGTTAAAGGTGTGAAGGGAGGCCACGCACTTCTCAGCCCCCGGTTCTCCACCATGTCCACCCCCACGCGGCTGCCTTTTCGCCACCTTTCCGGAAGCCTTCCCAGCCCGACCCCCTCTCCGCATCCTGCATTTGTTCCCCAGACATTATTCACTCCTCCCGAGTTGTGTGGACTTGTCTGGTGTTTTTTCAACCCGCTGACTTTGTGTGGGTATGTGTGTGTGTGTGTGTCCACCTACACCCCCCTTTCAAAGACCGTGGGGTCCTCTACGAACACAGCTGTCACTTCACATTATCCCCGGAACTCAGCTCATGCTTCGCACACACTGGGCATTTACTCCACGTTCCGATATGAATGAACAGGAGTGTGGAAAGATAATGACAGTCAGAGCAACGGGTGAGAGGCCATCCTTTCTCCGAGACAAACGAGGCCAAAACAAAGCATTTCTGTAGGCTGATGCAATCTGGAACAAACGGTGCAGGTGTTCCGACAGAACCTGCAATATAAAGAGGCGGGGAGGGACAAGGCCGACGATGCAGACTACCTTGCGGTTGGTAAGGACACACACCTGGGAGGCAGGAGTTCCTCACTGAAATACAGACACAAAGAGTGGCATTCGAGGACTTCTCCACGGCCACCGTTGGCCCTGGAGGTCCTGTCTACCCTGACCCCGCGAGCCTCCGCTCAGGTGCCTGTGGGAGGGAACGGGCCCTCTGTCGGAGAGGAAGCCAGAGACACCCCCAGAGAGGCATTCATGACGCTTTTGACTCCAGAACTGATGTCAGGTTGGTTTCCTCGAAGACGCATCTCATGCATCCACTGGAGGAAAGGGCCTATTTCTAACCAGGCCTCCATTTGAGAGCCTCCGTGTCACCCACGCATTCTGGGGTTTTCCACTCCCCGCATCCGATGGGTAGACACGTGCCGTCCATTCTAGTCAGGGAACACTCTTGTTCCCCACAGAGCGGGCTGGAGCCTTCCTCGTATTTGTTCCTTCGACCCACAGTCCCCTGTCTGCACCATCGAGAACCCTTTACCTGGCTCTCTCCCCACCTGTCCCCATGAAGCGTGAGAGACCTCTTCTTTAAGTCAATTAAATGAAATACACACACACACACACACACACACACACACACACACACACACCTGCTTCAAATCTTCCCCGCTTCCTTTCTCTTTTTTCTCTCTTTGTCGCCCTTCCTTTTTTATATTTTTGGAGGGAGGACTCTTCCTTATTGATAATATTGCCATTCCTTGGACTCACGTGTGACTCTGTAAACCAGATTCAGTCATCTTCTTTCCAGCCTCACATCCTGCCACTCGAAACCACGTACAAATTTCTCCTATTACATTGGATGGCTCACATCCCTGGACAGAAAGCAGACCGCGTCATGAATTCTGGCTTTTTTAATTCTTTTCGTCCGGAGAGACTCTCACCATTTTTCCCACGGAAAATGTGCATCCGTCAGGACCTGCCTGGTCTCCTCTGGAGCTCAACGTGTCTCAGCAGAAGCCCTTGCCTCCAGTACTGCGATTTCCCCGTTCACCATCGAGCCCTCCCGAGAGCGTGAGGTCATGGAGCTCAGGCACCGAGTCTGACCCCCACCCCACCCAGAGCTCAGGCACTGAGTCTGACCCCTGTCTTTTGCCCCAGGCACACAGGGAGATGCTGGCCGTGGAGGCGACCCGCACTCCCTGCCTGCAGAGTGACGAAGAGCACACAGACTATAGCTCTCAGAGGGCCCCGATGAAACCTTTCCCTGCTATTCGGGAAGAGCTCATCATTCCCAGAGGACGGATGGGCAGGGCTGGAAGGGCTGGCCTGGGAACCACACGGCGGGACCGGAGAGACCTGGCTTCTGGGGGAGCGGGCGTTCCAAGTTCCAAGCAGCACCACACAAACAGGGTCTGGAACACACACGTGCCCTCGAGGTTCCGTGGGGCTGGTGAGCAGCTGGGCCTCCCCGACAAGCGAATGAACGAGAGCCGGGGCACCAGGGGAGGACACCGGTGAGCCCGCCACGCGGCTGATCCCCTGCGCCGACCCGGGGCCCATGCCATGCTGGTCACCGTGTACTGTGTGCGGAGGGACCTGTCGGAGGCGACCTTCTCCCTCCAGGTCAGCCCTGACTTCGAGCTGCACAACTTCCGCGTGCTGTGCGAGCTGGAGTCGGGGGTCCCCGCCAACGAGATCCAGATCATCCACATGGAGCAGGTCCTGGCCGGCGACCACAGCTCGCTGGGCTCCTACGGCCTCCGCGACGGTGACGTGGTGGTGCTGCTGCAGAAGGAGGGCGTGGGGTTCCGGACGCCGGGCCGCACGGCCAGCCTGCCCCACGTGGAGCTGGCCGGGCCGGCAGAGCCGGGCCCGTCGGGCGGCCGCCAGCATCCCCCCCCGCAGCACCTGCAGCGCCGGGTGCAGCCCCGAGGCCTCAGCTCCGGGGAGAAGAGGGTGTCCGCACAGAGCCTGGACAGCCCTGTGCTGATTCGGAGCATGCTGCTGTCCAGCCCCCACGACCTGTCGCTGCTGAAGGAGCGCAACCCCCGCCTGGCCGAGGCCCTGCTCAGTGGGAACCTCGAGACGTTTTCGCGTGTCCTGATGGAGCAGCAGAGGGAGAGGGCCCTGCGGGAGCAGGAGAGGCTTCGTCTCTACTCCGCGGACCCGTTCGACTTGGAAGCTCAGGCCAGAATCGAAGAAGAGATCCGGCAGCAGAACATCGAGGAGAACATGAACATAGCGATGGAGGAGGCCCCGGAGAGTTTCGGGCAGGTGGCCATGCTCTACATCAACTGCAAAGTCAACGGGCACCCTCTGAAGGCCTTTGTGGACTCGGGGGCCCAGATGACCATCATGAGCCAGGCTTGTGCCGAGAGGTGCAATATCATCCGGCTGGTGGACCGGCGCTGGGCTGGCATCGCCAAGGGGGTGGGCACACAGAGGATCATGGGCCGGGTCCATCTGGCTCAGATTCAGATCGAAGGGGATTTCCTTCAGTGCTCGTTCTCTATCCTCGAGGACCAGCCCATGGACATGCTTCTCGGGCTGGACATGCTCAGGAGACATCAGTGTTCCATCGACTTGAAGAAAAACGTGCTGGTGATCGGCACCACGGGCACGCAGACTTCCTTCCTTCCCGAGGGGGAGTTACCCCTGTGTGCCAAGCTGGTGAGCGGTGCTGGGCAAGAAGAGTCTTCAGACAAGGAAGCAGTGGACACTATTAAGCGTTCGGTCAAGGATTTAGGACGGAAAAAGCACTGAAATGGGTTATAAATATGCCACCACCTTGAGGGAGCCTCAGGTCCCGGGAAATTCTAAAATACGAGCTCACTGGCCATGTAATCATTAAAAACATCAGTAACAACCAAACCTGGCTTCAGCACTACCTTCTGAGATCCATCACTGTGTAAGTCATGATTGCTTGATCTCAGCCCCTCATCCATTCCCTTATCCCAACGTCACTGAGCCTCAGCCCAGGAAGGCTCTGGAGGTTCCACGTGATTTCCAGAGAATCCATGAAAGAAAATCAATCTCCTCCTTTAGAGACACTGTCCTATCAGATCACGGGGTGGCTCGTCTAAACCACATGCTGTTTGCTCATTCCCTAGAAAGAGCCATCGCTACAGACCCCACAGAACATCTGTAACAAAACAATTTCCAATCAGCACTAACAACTATTTACATTAAGAGAAATAGGTCTATTTTCACAGATGTTGTTTTCTTTGGGAAAAGTCTTAGAAATGGTGAGCCAGTTACACTCTGAAGTTGACTAATACTTACAAATGTCTGTTTTGGACAGTAGAAAGGCAGATTTCCTCATATTCTACATCTTCCCTTCCAGCGGACTCCCCTGGAAGCATGCTCACTGCACTCTGCCCCTAAAGGCTGTTTTGCCACATTTGAGAAAATGGAATTTTCTCCTAGGAAGTCTAAAATAATGCCCCCTTTCCCTTGCATTCAAAGAAACCCTGGTCATAAAATGAAGGCCAGCAAGTAGATTTTTTAAATTTAATTATATGGTGCAACTTGGAAGGCTAGTGGTTGTGCTGTGGGGCCAGTGGGAGGTAGGAGCAGGCAGTGGGCCACATCCCTCAATACTCATTTCAACTAAATCATCTAACAAAAAAACCCAAAAAAACCCTCTGTTTTAGGGGTGCCTGGGTGGCTCAGTCGTTTGAGCTTCTATTTTTGGTTCAGGTCATGATCTCATAGTTCATGAGTTTGAATCCCCACATCGGGCTTGCTGCTGTGCGCCTGTCAGCGCAGAGCCCATTTTGGATCCTCTGTGCCCCTCTCTCTGCCCTTTCCCCACTTACACTCTGCCAAAAATAAATATATATTAAAAAAAAAGAACAGTAGATTCTAAGTCAAGAAATACATGTTCTGATTCTAGCTCAATGGTACTTAGGCGTATCGGTTCACATCTGACACAACTCAGATTTCTCATCAATAAATCACTTTGGAGCAGAGAGCCATTGTCAGGTGCCTGGGCTTCATTATGATCTAGGGCATTCTTTAAATTAAAATTTCCCAACAAAATCTAAAGCCACTGAAAGCATTTCCCAAAAGTTACAGGAAAACAAAATGCTGTCATCACCATATGCCTTTCTTGGTTGGCTGCTTGGTGACACCAACCATCTTATTTCTAAAGAGTCACCTCTTCCTTCCAGACACCTGTTCACCGCCTGTTTTCTTCTTAATAGATGTTCCCATGCTCAGATGCCCCAACCTTGTCTGCATTCGCGCCAATGGCAGCATCCACTGAACTGCTAAAAATGAGCAATGGACAGACCTCTTCTCTACTTTTGCTCCTAAGTACTCAGCAAACGTAACTGACAAAAGGAAGAAATTCAGAGTAAAGTCAGGGATAATCAATTAAATGCCTGTGATGAAAACTGACTGAATAAATACAATGAATCCTTCACTGATAAAAATATGCATGTTCCAGGGTGCCTGGGGAGCTCCGTCAGTTGAGCGTCCAACTTTGGCTCAGGTCATGATCTCACGGTTTGTGAGTTCGAGCCCCGCGTCGGGTTTGCTGCTGCCAGTGAGGAGCCTGCTTGGCATCCTCTGTCCCCCTCTCTCTCGGCCCCTCCACCGCTCACACACATACTCTCTCTCTCACTCTCTCAAAAATAAACATTAAAAAAAAATAAGCACATTGCTCAGCAGTTTCTACAGGGTTCTGTTTTCAAGTCTGAGTGTCCTGAGTGCATGTCATGTGGAAATGCTCAACATAAAAGTTTGGTATTTGGCCTATCAGGATGTCTCACCCATAAAAACCAACCTGAAAAACATCAGATCTTTAAACTAAAAGGTAGTTTGCACGATATCACATCCCAACATACCCACCTTGCCTTCTTGGAGGAACATCCCTTGTAAAGTAGCTACAGTGACTCAGGACCAGTCTCAAGAATAATTCTGTTTCTGATTTTGAACTGAACTCTACTATTCCATAACTTCCAATAAATAGGTCTTCAAGTTTCCTTCTTCCAAGAACATATGTAATTAATGGGATTTCTCTGGCATGAAATAACCCTTTGAATACGTGAAACCAGTGTCACTTAAGTTTTAACTTAATTCTTTTAGCTGTCTCTCACAGCGTAAGTTTGGACCCATGTAAAAATTTCTGTCATGTTCCTCTGGACATATTCTAGCTTCTAAAAATATTACTTGAGTAAATGGGTTGATAAATTAAAAATACTTTTATTGAGCTAAAAAGCAATGATCTCCAAGAAAAATCAATAAGCAGAGTGGATGAATTAAGCAGTGTCCTTCCTGATTAATTTTTAACATCACTGTCTTTCAAATCAGATAGGATTTTAATAATTAGTTTCATGGATCGAAATCCTGACTCAGTCCTGTGTGCACTTGAATAGACCCTTGTCGATTAAATTTTAAATGGATTAGTTTTAGGAAAAGGTTACATCTTTTGCATATCTATCAAGTAAATTAGATGCTATGCAATGTGCCTTCATATGTGACTGCCTTTAATCCTCAGGATAAATCCTCAAAATAGCCACCAACCGCATTTTACAGATGAGACATTCAAGGCTCAGAATAATGAAACATTCAGATATCCAAAGCTTAGTGTTCTTTAAACTCTTTCTTGACGACAATCTACATTTTTTTTAATGTTTGTTTTTAAGAGAAAGATAGCGGGGGAGGGGCAGAGAGAGAAGGAGACACAGAATCCTAAGCAGGCTGCAGGCTGTGAGCTATCAGCACAGACCCGAGGCGGGGCTCCAACTCATGAACCACAAGATCATGACCAAGTTGAAGTCAGACGCTTTGCCTCCCAGGTGCCCTGACAATCTACATTTTAGACTGCGACTCAGTTTCACATCACACACACACACACACACACACACACACACACACACACACACACGTAAGTTTATTTTTCCGAAACAAAAAAATTCTTGAAATAATATGAAATGTTTTACCCTTTCCCAGGCTATTACTTCAAAAAACTGTATTTTATTACTTAAGAAAATACATTTAGACATGTCCCACTAATTATCTCACCAAGGTATCCTGACCCACAATGTGAAAAAACTGACCTGCAGGCCTGCTGAGTTCAGGTCTTTCTGATTTCAACCTCCGTGATGCGACACATTTGAGTCCTAGCTACCAGTAAAAATTGTCACAAAATGTCACCAACTCGGATTCTTGCTACTGGACGTGAGTAAGCCTTGTAAGGAAGACGGAGAGTCTCATCTTGAATTTGCATATGACTGGTGACCTGGGCTCCCCCCCCTGCTTAAAGGAATGCCAAATGCGGATAAATGACCCCGCTGCTCTGCAAAGAAAACCAAAACAAAATCTATGGAAATTAAACACCACTGGCAGAAAGGACTACAGAGGAGCAGTGGACAGAAGAGGGTCAACAATTATTTACTGAACACCCACGAAATAAGCACTGAGCCACACTCTCACAAACGTGGACATGTGCGAGTTATTTCCAGACCTCAAGGGGAGCACAGCCTGGCAGAGCCAGGGGAAAGACTTGTAATCAAGTGAGGCCAGAAAGGGTGGACGTGGAATGTGTTGGTGCAAATGAAGGAATGAAACTTATTACGGGGGGTATTTTTAAAAGAAAAAACAAGCCACTGAGTGCACTCTCAATATGTCTAAAATGACCGACGCTGATTCTGGACAACAAACATCCTCTCCTCCTACAGTTCAGGCTGCTAACGTACAACTTCTACAGCGTCTGCTGTTGGGAATTATCGACTACGGGGAATGTACTACCTGGAAAACGAACAAATCTTCATTTTCCTTCTTCCGGTGAGACATCAGGATAAAGCACGCCACTTGAGGAAGCTGACCTAACCCTGTTTAAGATGACAAGCCATTTAAAGAAATCCATTAATCCCTTGGTTTCACCTAACGTCCATGTAAATGCCCGTTTTACCTAAAAGGAAATCACTATTGTCGATAAGCATGCATTTCGAGAAGGCAGTAATGCATTCTGCTGCAGTTAAACCAGAAGACTGATGACTGAGATTTTGAGAGCACACAGCCTCAATTTTTTCCTAAAGCACCAGGTCGTAAAATTTCTCTTGTTCCTAGGGGAAAACCCACTCCCCAAAAGAAAAAGAAATGGGTGTCTGCATGTATGAATTCCTCTTCACTGCAGGCATTAAATGTTGCCCTTTAAAAAAAAATGTTTATTTTTCAGAGAGAGAGAGAGAGAGAGAGAACACATGTGAGGGGGAAGGGGCGGGGGGGGGGGGGTGGTTTACAGAGGATCCGAAGCAGGCTCTGTGCTGTCAGTGCAGAGCCCAATGCAGGGCTTGAACTCCCAAACCCTGAGATCCTGACCTGAGCCAAAATCAGGAGTCAGAGGTTCAGCCCACTGAGCCACCCAGGTGCCCCTAAATGCTGCCCTTCTAGGAGAACAAGGCACTTCGTACAGAGGGTCATTGCTGACATCCAACATTCCATAAAGAAACATTTGAGGGAGTGGTTGGACAGTGATCTGGGACTCACCCCTGGGGAAGACACTGTTAAAGTGCTAACATTCAGAGTGGTTCTTGGAGACTGACAAGAGCCTGGAAAACCAAAGAAGAGGAACAAAGGTAAAGAAAGGGTAAACAAGGACGAGGGGAGGGGGAAAAACCCTAAAGGTCTATTGTGCTTTTAAAACTACATCTCCCTGGGTTTAAGGGCTGTTTTATAAGGTGGGTGGGGACTGGGCTGAGATTAAGTATTGGCTGTTAGGTCCACACTACTTTATTTGTCACTGGCCAGGTATTTAAAGTGAAGCCTTCCTCACTTTGGAGCCTGAGTCAAACTTGCTTTTGTGCCCCTGCTTGTTTGCACGTCTGGCTCCACCTGTCAGAATCAGGCTTTCTAAAGAGTCCGTATCAGAGGAGCAGGGTCTGCAGTCCCGCTGTGGCTTTTGGTACAGGGTCCGTGTAGGGTCCACAGCAGGCTGTGGAGCTGGGCACACCTGTGGTGGCTTCCTCTCATTACCCCAAAGGACTCTTTTCTGATGGTGGCTCCCCTCCCCTTCCCCCTCCCTCTGCCCCTCCCCGCCCCTCCCCCCACTTCTTTTTTTGAGGAAAGACTTTTATCAAGCCAGCTTTTCTATTTCTAATCAGTAAGGCTTATTTTAAGAACACCATTAGAAAAATCATAAGGTAATCTCCTCCTGTGTGAACATCCATACGAGGCCACACAGGCTGTGCTCCAGAGGAGAGCAAAATGTCTATTTTCTACTGGTAACTGATATATACATGCTGTGTCCAAATAAAGTAGACACTGAGGACCAACAAAGGCATTTTCCAGGTAATGTAATCACTTAATGCCATCAAATTCTTATGCTACAACATCAGTCACTATTCTAAAATCTTACTCTACTAGCCCTTTGTTGCAAGGACCTTGAGATGAAGAGGAAAATTCATTTAAATTTTTTTTAACATTTATTTATTATTGAGAGACAGAGAGACACAGAGCATGAGCAGGGGAGGGGTAGAGAGAGGGGGAGACATAGAATCTGAGGCAGGCTCCAGGCTCCAAGCTGTCGGCACAGAGCCTGACGCGGGGCTTGAACTCACAAACTGTGAGATCATGACCTGAGCCGAAGTCGGTCGCTTAACCGACTGAGCCACCCAGGCGCCCCCATTTACAATTACATTAATTCGCATATTCTCCCTTCAAACCCATGTCAAGTCTAGAGATTCAATGAGTCTGTCAGTCAGAAAGTATCAATGTCTTGCATGCATCAACATCACTAAAAATTCAATATATTTTTTCAAGAGTCCAGTCACTGTCCTATGTCATGCAGAGACACAAGGAAATGTGACAGTCTGAGCCGTTAAAAGAAGTCAGATGAGCTGGAAAAAAATGCCAAGTAAATGATTCAAAAAAAATATTCCATTCGGTGCTGACTCATGACATATAGAACATCAGTGCAGGGGATGGTCTCCCGCGCCCGATCTGAGCTGCTGACCGCAACATGGCAGAATCCCTGGGAGAAAATTTTATCAAGCAGCTACTGTGTGTCAGCCACGATCCCGGTGCTGGATGTGCAACAGTTTTTGGTGCTCAACCGGTACTTGGCGCTGCAGCCAGGCAAACAGGAGAATCTGTCCCCTCCTCAAAGATGAGTCATTCAGTGGTGAGGTGACCCAGCTAACCAAAGCAGTTCTCAGGGCGAACTTCAAGGTGAAGTCTGCGGTCTGCTCTTGCCTTGACCTGCGGTGGGTGGCACCGTGCCCAAATTCCTTCCTGGTGCGGGCTTAGTCTCCCAGCACAGTTTGACAGCTGTAAACGGATACTGGGCTCACAGGACCACGAACAACAGCAATGCGGGCAGAAGAAGTTAACTCCTAGAGATGAGTCAGCGGAATGGAACACTGTCACATACTTAACCTCCAGGGAATAAGAAGTGGGCTTCTCCGGGCCAACCAGATGGCAATTCTACAAATGTTTGGGGACTGTGAAAACCTGTAATGGGGCCCAAGTTACTAAGGAAAATCTAGCAGGTGTTGGGATTTTCCGAAGCGATAATGATCCTGTTCGTAACGTTATCTTTGGTATTCGGTATTTTGTACAAGGCAAAGAGTACCTGCTTAATAGATATAGATTATATGAATGAATAAATGGACAAAGTCCCACATTTATTAATAAGGTGATGCAGAGAAAGTGTGACTTTTTATTTTTTATATAAAATATTTAAGGTAGGTATGACTAAATTATATATAGTCAGATTACCTTTGTTTTTTTTAAAAAAAATTTTAATGTTTTATTATTTATTTTTGAGAAAGAGAGAAAGTACGAGCAGGGGAGGGGCAGAAAGTGAGGGAGACACAGAATCCGAAGCAGGCTCCAGGCTCTGAATGGTCAGCACAGAGCCCGACGTGGGGCGTGAACCCACGAACTGGGGGATCATGACCTGAGCCAAAGTTGGAGCTTAACCAACTGAGCCACCCAGGCACCTCTAGATGGATTTTCCTTGTATAATTAGAATAAATACATTCTGAGTTAACAACATGGGTGATATTCACATGTACAGATTTAAATGTAAGTGATCCAAGAAGTAAATCCTTAGGATGCTTTTAATCTGGGTAAATTGCCAACTGTTGCATTCCAAGGACAATCTAACTAGTTGGTTTGTGTGGCCGAATCCCCCCTTTGTAAAAACCAACAGTCTAACCTCATGGCAACACTCTGCATTTCAGGGAAACCAGAACAACTGGTCACCCTACAAGGGTTGGAACCGGATTTTTAATGTAAAGCATGAGAAAGAGGATACTGTGGACACCTCCAAACAGGGTGCACATTTAATGGGCCTGAATGATCGACGACCTGTGTTACCAGCATATGTCCAAATATACCTTGAAAGGAGAATGTCCTAGTCTATTTGCGGAAGAGAACTAACCCTATTTAAACTGATTCATCAAATGCTTCTGGACCGGAAAATGAATCATTTAATTTTTTTTTAATTTTTTTTAATGTTTACTTAGTTTAGAGAGAGAGAGAGACACAATGCAAGTGGGGGAGGGGCAGAGAGAGGGAGACACAGAATCCAAAGCAGGCTCCAGGCCCCGAGATGTCAGCACAGAGCCCGACATGGGGCTCGAACTCACGAGCTGCGAGATCATGACCTGAGCCAAAGTCGAATGCTTAACCTACTGAGCTACCCAGGCACCCCGAAAATGAATCCTTTTAAATATCATAAGAAAACCACATCTTAAGTACTAAAATACTTTAATGAAAGAACCCTAAATATTTTTTCAAAAAAACCCACAATACAACTGAAGGTGAAGAAGCCGCTTTAATTGTCAGGACCCCTTAGGAGTGGTTTATGTTTACACCACTATAAAAATGAAATCAATGGAAATGGATTTCAGAAAATAGGAGCAAAATAAATATTTCAAATAATTATGAACTTGGATTATCCTGAAGAAGCCCCGATAAGACAAAATTATACCATTTTTCACCCCGAGAGTAAGGTTAGTGGTGGAATGAATTTAAGCCTCAAAGTAAATCCCAGGTTGGGCATTTTCAGGGACTGTCTGAACAGAGGAGCAGAAACGACAAAAAGGAACACAAATAACGATGTTGCCTCCACATTTATTTTAAGTCACCACGTAACTGGCAGAAAGACAAGATGCACTGAATAGAACATAAGGTAGGACTGCACGGTGGGAAACCAGCAGATTTTGGACAAAAAGTTGTGCTTACAGACAGCAGATGATGTCCAGAAGCAGCAGCTTGGCCCAGGATGTGAGTGAGGGGTGGGAGAAACACGGGGGGACCCCTGATCCAGCAGAAAGTTGTAGAGAGTTGGGGGCTGGGCGGAAGGAGAGGGAGATACCACCGGCCGATCACACTGCCACGGAAGCAGAGGCGTGAGAAGGTTCCAAGGAAAAGAGGTCAGCCACTGAGGCTCAGTGTGCCAAACAACGCAAAGAAAAGCCAAATGGCAAAGCGGGACCTTTCCCTCTGTCACCGCAAGGACAACAGAATCTGTGACAAGAGTGGCTTTCACAGACCTGAGCGGCGTGGGGGGAGCAGATGACTTCCGTAGAGCACCAGCAACATGTGGACAAGGACCTCGTCTTATCCGAGAGGCCCATTCTTCACTCCCTGTTTAATCACTCCCCTTCTGACCCACCTCCTCAAAAGTTTAGAGAGAAACGCTGTTAAGAAAAATGTTATATAAATATCCCAGAGCCAGGGCTGCAGGCTGTATTCTACCAGGAACAACTGCATGAAGTGAGAGCAACAGATGGGCAGTTGGGGTAAACCAGAAACAGAGATCTCTGTTCAAGCCCTGCCACCTGCTATCCCTTGGCGTCCGAAGCCAGAAATGACGGAAAACAATCTCGCTGATTGGAGATAAGCTGTAGGAGTTTACATATGGCAAGGTCTCCACTGTCAAAGCCTCATTATGTAATGACTCTTAAGTGCCTGGTCTCAAATTCTCTTCATTGACACAAGGCACAACCACACGGCTTGCTCTTTCTCTAGGTGTTCAATACGTTTCACGAGAAATGCAAACACCTTTCCTGGCACCCAGCTCTTCACCATGATTCAAGCTCCACTGCTTTTGAAAAACTCATGCCGCAGAATTTCCAAAAGAACAGCAAGAATATACTGTTAATTGCTTGATTTTTACATATTTCGATGTACAGCTACTACTAGAAAGGCACGTGTGGAAGTTTCACATTTCCATGTGCACTGGAACTTTCCATGGGTTTGTGAAGGTCTAAAAACCCTGGCAACCAACTCAACAGATGAGTTTAGGTCCTGGAGGAAGTTAAGAGAATAGGGCAGAGATACAGCATCCTATAGCTGAAATGCCAAGGTCACGAGGTGAAGGTGACCGGTCAGGTTAAACATATAACGTCCACTAACAGGTGGCCAAAATGACTCTAGTATGTAGCTCAGGTAAATCTGCTTGGTGAGTGACAGGGATTAAGAAGCACGGCCTTATTTCAGTCTCCCAAGATACACATGAATAATCTGGGCCACACTTTCGAGGACGACTATAGCTTCCTGGACCCCCTATGTGGAGGAGTCCCCGGTGAAAACCTGTGGGTACTGTGTGGAGGGAAATAAAGAAATCACATTTGGCTCTAGAAGCCAAAGGAAACAGACGTTTCCTGAAGAGCAGGGGGTCCCACAGCGCTGAGAGGTTAGGAAGAGGGCTGAGAATTCAAGGCGAGATTTGGCAAGATGGATGTCGTCGGTGACTTGGGCAGGAGTGACGCTGTGGGTGCGGTGAAGAAAGAAAGGTTCCTCGGAGGAGGTCCAGGAGTCAGCTGGCGTGAAGGAGATGGGGAGAGCTAGATCCTGAGAGCTCCCTCAGGAAGGGGTTCTTCCAGGGAAGAGGGCCACACCATCGTGGATGAAAGGGCCACAAGACCAAGTGTTTTACTATGGAAGTTACTGGGTGTATTTACATGTTGATGAGAATAATCCAGGGTGGGGAGGAAAATGAAGAAACTACAGAACAAGGGTAACCCAGGACCCAGATCCTTGTGCCTGAGGGGCAGTGGAGCCCGAAGAACAGGAATTTCTGGCTTGGGACCACATCAGGCAGATCGGACAGCCTGAAGACGGCCACTTATGCCCTCTTGTCTTCTCCTAACGACCTCAGCAAGGCCACGAGCAAGCTTGAGATGAGGGCAGGGAGCTGGCAAAAGACCTAGGAGGGAGGGCACGGGTGAGAGACTCATTAGTCAGAGAGGTAGCTGAGTGTTGGAGCGACCCTGAAGGCCCACTGAAAATTCCGGGTCCAGGATGAGAAAGAAAACCAGCCGTGCTGATGGAAGGCGACACTAGACAGAGGCTGTGCCTACGGAAGGGACCCTAGACAGAGGCCGTGGACGTTCTGGTTCCTGCACCCATTGTGCTATGCTCTCTGGGCGCTCTGTCCCCAGGATAAAGGAGAAGGTGGTGCGCCCGTCCCGCTGGGAGGCAGCCAGCCTTGGGTGCGGCCCCCTGAGTTGACTACAGCTTCTAGAACCCTAGGTGGGGGAGTACTCAGTGTCTGTTCACCTGCGCCAGAGTCCTCAAGGCAAATGGCCACCCCTCCAAGTGCCCCTGTGCCCACCCTTGGGGGCACATGTAACCAGCAGTGCCCCCACGTCTGAGACTCTAACTGTAGGTGTCGGCATCGGGGGAATCAGACACCCATTTAATTCACCACCACTGCTCTACACCCCTGTCCCCCAGAGCAGTTTTTAGACAGAAAATGGGCCGCGCGCCAGGCCACACAAGCAGAAGCTGGGTTTGCCCTTGTTTCTTCCTCAGGCCCGAGAGGTACTAACAAGCGGCCCAACAGGCTACAGATGAAAGCCAGGAACGGGGACAGCCGGCACAGGGTGGTCGGGAAGCGAAAACCCAGCTCTCCGTTATGACGGAAACCGCTGTCATGAGCTATCGTCATAATGAAACAGAAGTACAGGCCCAGGAGCAGCCAAAAAAAAAAAAAAAAAAAAAAAGTTTGGTATTCAGGTATCGCCAGTACGGCATTAAATAGCATCCCACTACCATAAAACGGGAAAAATTAATTTTAATTGTATTGACCACAGGGCCTCCAACATGAACTGAGAATTAGATGACAAGGACAGGGCAATAATTAAAGGCAATATATCAGATGCCGCTCAAATGATCAGCGGGGGGCTTCAGGCATCACGGTGAGTGACCTTTCTAGTTTGACACCTTCATTAATGATGTGTAGGAGGAAAGCCAGCATGTGACCAGGCTTTCCAAAACGATTCCACCTTAGGAGCTATTCCAAATGCGAGCTGCCAGCATCACGGTAATGACTTAAGTAGAAGTGAATACAAAGGTTCTTGGGAAGACTGAAAATTCAAGACAGGCAATTATACAGTGAGATAACAGAGGTATATGAGGAAAGTCCCAGGTCAAAATATTGAAGGGTGGCAGGATGAAGGGGAGCGGACTATACTACCCCCAAATCTGCCACTTTGACGTACTGATTTTTTTTAATTAAAGTTACTTAAGAAAGAGCCAGAGTAAGAAAAACACCCTGACCCTCCTTTGTCCCCATGAAGCAGGAACTGAATCTCCCACGTGAAAGGGACCCTCGTTGTACAAAGAGGATAGACGGCATTGCCATCACCAGAGATATGGGATTCGGGGCTGAGAAGTCTGTATACGTAAACCTTGTTGCTTCTTTACGCATTTGCTAGCCTACGCCCAAACTTCTTGGACTGGTCAATTCTTCGCGAATTTACTGTTTCCTTGTCCAAAAGGTGTAACAGCTGCCTTCCTCGGTCACTTGTTCGCATCTCATGTTTTTATGGGCTTCCACATATACCGAATTAAATTTGTTTTCCTCTTGTTAATTTGTCTTATGTCTAATTATTAGACCAGGCAAAGAACCTAGAAGGGGAAACGAGAAGAGCTTTCCTCCCCTACAATGGTGATTCCCGGGACAACCCATAGTTCTATTACTGACATTTATTGAATAAAAATGCCTGCCAGATATTACAAGCACTATTCTTGCACCTAGAGAGTGTAATCAAACATAGCACAAGTATACAAATAGTCATGGGCTTTTTTTTGTTTAAAAAATCTTTTAAACATTTTTGTATAAATTTTAAACTGGACTTAAATCCTTGTAACATAAAATTAACTCTTTTAAAGCGACCAATCCAGTGGCAATCAATACAGTCACGCCGTGGTTACAACCACCACCTCCATCCAGTTCCGAGATATTATCACCTCTCAAAAAGAAGACCCTGGACACATTCGGCATTTGCTCTGCTCCCTGGCCCCCAGCCTCCTAGCCTCTGGCAACCACCAATCTGTGTCTGTCTTCATGGATTTACGGGTTCTGTACGTTCCATCTAAATAGAACCATACGCTCTGTCACCATGCGGCCAGGCTTCATTCACTTAGCTGAGAAGCATGTATCAGTATTCATTCCTTGTGGCTGAAGCCAGCATGTTTGTGAATTAACCACGTTAATTTCCAAGCACCCCCCCTGGACCTACCTCCCAGTTCTGAGTGGCGACAACGTGGCAGAACCCAGCAGAAATCCACAAAACCTAGGATCTTCCGATTAATAACAACTCCTAAGGAAAGACCAGCCCACAAGAGTTTATTTTGCTAATTTTACTACAAGGGATCACTCAAGAAACTGACGATGCTACTGTTAGAAAACATTCCCTTGAGCGACATTGTGATCTTTACTAACGAGACAGGCTACATATTCACTAATGACTGATGAGCTGGAATCTTCAGAACTCCTTAGCTAGGATGATCTGGAGCTGAGTGGATTGCAGTGGGAATTGAGGAGACTTTGAGTGGTTTTTTTTTTGCTACTTGTTTTCCATCCAACCTCCAGGGTTGACATGGGCAGATGAAGTTGATTCTCTTTCTGGTGGGTTCCCAGAATTTTCATGAACCGGCTTCTCAACCGGTAACCGACCCACATCAGGGACGGATGAACACCTGTTCTATGAAATGTCCTGAGGAGCCTGTAGAAAAAGTCAGAAAAGATCTTCCTTTTTCCTGTTTTCATCTACGTCTCCATTCTGTGGGATCTTTATGTCGGGCAGAGAATTTCTATGTTCTTATTCACTGGCAGAAACAGAGCGAAGTAATTTATGAGACAGAATATTGGTCTTAATTGTAATTTTCCAGGCTAGGATTTTAAGTCCTACTTTCTTCTATTATTTGGTTTATATGCTTATGATTTAATTGACCAGATACCCCCTTGCTATGAAATCTGGAATGGTGAGCTTCTCTTAAAAATCTCAGTCCACTGAACTGAAGTAGGAGAACAATTTCCTAATGATGCCTTTGAGGAAAAAATAGGTGCTTTTTCTACTGCAAGAGTTTTCAGAAAGAATACTAAGAAGTGGAGATCCCATTTACAAAGCACAAATTTTCCTCTGAGGAGACATTATTTTGTTCTCTCTTGTACTTCAGATAGTTGGGTAAAAACACTATGCAAAATAACTGAAATTTCACTTTTTGCTGTGTCTGTTTTTCTCACAAATGTGTATTTTAAAATTTGTGGTCATTTACTCACTTAATTTAAATGAGATGGCAATTCATTCCTGCAGAAACTGATTGCTGCCCAAAGAGCTTTTAGACTGCAATTAGCTTATTACAAAAATGCTCCAGATGGGTATACTGTTCCTATGAAAATGGGTTAAATAGCTGTAATCGCTATAAACTGAAGAGAAATTATTTATATCTTGTGACATAAGTGTAGTCATCTATAAAACTAAACTACATCCACATAAAAGTAACCTTTTTGTGTGCCACATCAGTTATTTGGTACACAGTTTGGAATAGAAGGTACAGAATGAGAAGTGTATACAGTCAACAGAGCGGGATTTTATCAACGCTTGCATAATCCAGAGAGATCAAACGAGACGTGATGCTGAGACCCAACACAACACATGCTCAATGTAAAATTTGAGGAATTCATAAATGCGGATGAAACAATGGCCTCAAATTCCCGAGGCTTGTCCTCTGTCACATGACAGAGATCAGGGAGATTTGCACGTGTGGGAAGAGGCAAGACAGAGACAGTTATGAGGGAGGAAGATTCATGGACCACAGAAGAAGAAGGGAGGCCGGCAGAAAAGGAGGCAGGATGCTTCTCCGGAGCCCAGCCGGCCAGGAGCCCGCGATGTCCACGGTGTAGACGCCACACCGGAGCCGGACGGGGGTCCCCAGGGGGCTCCACGTCACCTACCACAGCAGCAAACACCACCACGTGTGGATTACGTGTTTGCCTCATAACTGGATTTCTGCTGCTGGGAAAGGATTCCTGGAAAGGAGGAAGAAGGGGTCCTGTTTCTGGGAATGAGGCTCCCGGAAAATGGCACCTGTGTTATTGCACAAGGCCCCCCACCGCACGGGGGTCGCACACCCGCTGCTGGCCTTCACCAGCGACACTGTGTTAGCGTCTTCATTCCACCAGATGGATGCTGGTCAAAGAGTGAGGAAATTATGTACTTTCCCCATTGAATAACCTAAACGAAATGGGGCAGTGCTAACAAGGAAGCGGGCAAACGTGATCGGCGGGCAATACAGACACGTACGGGAAGTGGGTAAGAAACGTGAACTAACGTCCAGCCTCATCAGACACAAAATGAACACGTGGGCAAGGAGGGATCCGGGGACATGCGCCTGGCCAAGTCTCTGGAGACAGCAGTTGGAGGAGAAACGGAGAGAAGGGGATCAAGGTGGTGACGAATCAACAGGAGAGGAGAAAGGTGGTGAGTGGGGAGGACGTTTTCCAAGGCTTTAGTTCCAGAGGAAGAGGGGGAGGGCGCTGGAGGGGCCAGGAGGGCAAAGGCACAAGTGCACGTGTTCAGTTTCCCTCAGGAGGTACCTGCGGGAGGTGACAGGTCAAAGCAGCCACCAGCAACAGAGACAGACAAGACAGACACGGCACGAGGCAAGAGTCCTGGTGGCGAGCAGACGGCACGGAAGGGACAGGTGCAGGGATGTGTCTCGGGAAGGAGGACCGGACAGTTGCCCAGCCCCATGCTCCCCCTCCCACTAAGAACAGCAGGAATCCCTTAGAAAACACTACACAAAGAGCATCTGGCATACTTAACATATTTTAATTTAACATGTTTAATACAAACACTACCTGCTCCTACCAAGGGCTTTGACGCAAATGTCATGTATGGTCAAAAGCAAATTCTGACAGGAGAAAGGATCCCTGCTCTGTTGTAACACAAAACAGCAATTCCTTTCAAAGAATTCACGATAAGGAACTAACACATATATCACACGGTCACACAGAAGCACGCATATTTATTTACACATACACGTTTAACACACACACAGAGTCTCACCAGCAGAGTGAGATTCAGCAGAGGTAGAAGGGAGATTTTAGAGCCAACTCAGACATGGGTTTGAATCCTGACCCTGCCCACTTCTAGCTCATTCTTATTCCCTGCTGTATGCTAGACATTCAGTGTAGTCTCTGGGTTAATAAACATTTGTAAAGGAATAAATGAATAACATTTTTTGAGTTGTGAGATTTGGATCCCTTTTCTATAAACAGAACTAATCATCCTTCGAACTCAAGTGTGTTACAAGGAATAGAAATAACATATGAATGTGGTAATACGGTGTCTGGAAGTTAATTGGAAATACGTGGTAAATATCCATCTTTAGGGGTAAAAGTAAAAAAAAAGTAAGTACTATTTGAAAAATTAAGAGAAAGCTTAAATAAATAAAAAACTTTCTTTTTCTTAAAATCTGAAATTCGCCTTTAGTGTGATCAGTTTAAACTATTTTTTACTTGCAGAAACCTTTCCAGAATTTTTACTGAAGGGACATACCAGGTATCGACGTGTTGTTTTCCCAGTTTGAGTTCTCTGCAGGTGTCAAGTGAGATGATCCAACGTGCTACAGAAATTACGAAGGAAGCACAAGCGCGACAGAACTGTTGCCATGGAAACACTATTTCTTCACTTTGCTCTCTTCATTTGGATGTTTGTTTCCCTTCACATGAGAGTAAGGAAGCACACACACAAATAACACCACTGAAAACGCTTTCTCCTCTCATTTAAACTTTCCTTTTCCTTTTTCCTTTTAAAATAACATGCCTAATAAAATCAACCAGCAGAAGCCGATTATTCACCCTGACCTCAAAGTTAAGAGATTAATCTACAACGTGGATATATACTTGGTAAAAACCCTGTTACCCTAAAACTGATCACGAGTTCTACTCTACAAAATCTACCAAACACGAAAGGTTTCTAAAACGTAGAATAGAAGAGAGAGTCATCCATACATATGTCAGATGACGTACAAATGTAAAACCATCATGCGTCTAAAGTGTATCTTTTCCGTATGGTTTACCTGTGTTGTACATGAGTGTACATTTAACACGAAGCAATGCCCTTATTTAGACACACCTTTGTCTGGACATTCGTACTGGGCTGAGGAGTGTCCAGGAATAGTTACATTCAAGTCCTAACCCTGGGTACCTGTGAATGTGACTTTATTTGGAAAGACGGTCTTTGCAGATGTAATTAAATTAAAGATCTTGGGATCAGGTCATGGATTTAGGGTGTCCTTGTAGAAGAAAGGAACAAAATATCTGGGACCAAGAGGAAGGCCGAGTGAGGACCAGGCAGACACTGAGTACTGCAGCTACAAGCAGGGGACGCGGGGATCGTGGGGAGACACCAGAAGCTGGGAGACAGGCCGGGAACGGAATCCTCTCCCAGCCTCTGAAAGGAACCGACATGGCCGACACTTTGACTTTGAACTACAGGCCTGGGCAACTGTGAAGGCACAGATGTCTGCTGTTTGTGGTAATCTGTCACGGTCAACCTAGGACACTAACGTGGCATTCAACAGGAAAGGAAGGTGAGGGAAAGGGAACATTGCTGAGTGCTAAGTGCTCTGCATTTAATCACATTTAACCTCACAAACCTTGGGGGGGAAATACCCCCTTTGACAGAGGAAGGATTTCAGGATCAGAGAAGCGATGTTCTCGAGTATTATCAACACTCTCAGATTCTAAGAGAATACTAGTTCTGATTAATTATGGAGGAAAGTGAAAAATAATTCGATCGAGGGGTGTTACAACTATTATGCATTTTAGGAATTACATTCTTCTTCAATAGCATGACAGTTTTTCTGTAAACTCATCAAAAATTGCATTTTAAACAATATTTTCTGTCCATATTTATATTTTAATAAGTTTATAAATCAATGATCTCATACAAAAATCAACTGCATTTTTAATGTACTAGCATAAACATTTGGAAACTAAATTGTAAAATTTCCGACATCGAAAACTACAAAGTTCTTATGAATGAATCAAACAAAATATATGCAAGATTTGTATGCAGAAAACCAAAAAACACTGGTAAGAAAAGTTAAAGAACACTGAGTTGGGAGACTCAATATTATGAAGTTGTCAATTCTTCATAGTTTCCCACATAGAAACAAAGCAATCCCAATCAAACTCAGCAGCATTTTTTTTGGCTAACACAGACAATATGATTCTTTAACTTATACATAAAACACAGGGCCTAGAGCCGAGGATAGCTAAAATAATTTGGAAAAAAGAAAAACAAAAGCTGGAAATTCCATAATACCTGATTTCACGACCAAGCTACAGTAATCAAGATAATTTGGTATTAGCACGTAAGTAGTCATATACACGTATGGAACACAATACAGAGTCCAGAAATAACCCCATACATATCCAGTCAGTTGATTTTCAACCCATTCACATATGGTCAAAATATGAAAATGAAAAAATGAAAATATGAAAATTTATCTTTCCAGCAAATGGTACTTGAGCCAAAAGGTATCCACACATTAAAAAAAAAAAAAAAAAAAAAAACTCAAAATGGATCATAGACCCAAAGGTAAAGCCTATAAAACTTCTAGAAAACACAGGAGAAAATTTTCATGACAAAGATTAGGTAAAGATTTCTTAGATATACCACAAAAAGCATGAACCATAAAAGAAACAAAAAATGATAAACGACCTCATCAAAATTAAAAATTTCTCTGAAACATATTTCAAAAGCAGAAAAGATAAATCTCAGACTGGGAGAAGTTATGTGCAAATATGTACCTGGTAGATATTATATATTCTACATAAGATAAATATTACATAGATACAACTTTTATGATTTAACGATGAGAAGAAAAATTCACTACGAGAGGGGCAAACGATGCAAAGAGACAGCTAACTACAGACGGGGGTGTGAGAGCTTGTGAGCACACGAAAGTCTTGGGGGAATGCAAATACAACCACAAAGGTAACATCAAGGCACATATGCTAGAACGGCTAAAACGACGCATCAGCCACTGGCCACACAGAGAGCTGGCATCACATCACAGAATCTCCACCCAATGGGAAACCACTCAGCAAGAAAACGAACGAACTACGGACACACACAACGGCAGCCGCGGGTCTGCAAAGCAAGTGCTAAGTGAGGGAGCCCGGACACCCCGACGGCACTCGGCATCAGTCCATCTATATGACAGGAACTGCAGAGGCGGGAGACATATCAGGGACTGCCACACAGGGAGGTGGGAGAGGGGCAGACGCCCGAGGAGCCCCAGGTAACATCCTCACGTGACACACACGTTCTGTATCCTGATGGTGATCATGGCTATGCAACAGGTGACATCTGCAGAAAAGTGGCCTGTACGACTAGAAGGGGTGAATTTTACTGTGTGTAAGTTACAGTTCAATGAAACATCTGGCTAAAAAAATACATTTTAATAGAGGCGCCTGGGTGGCTCCGTCGGCCGGGTATCCGACTTCGGCTCAGGTCATGATCTCGCGGTTCGTGAGTTCGAGCCCTGCATCAGGCTCTGTGCTGTCAGCTCGGAGCCCAGAGCCTCCTTCGGATTCTGTGTCTCCCTCTTTCTCCGCCCCTCCCCTGCTCACGTTCTGTCTCTGTCTCTCTCAAAAATTAAATGGACATTAAAAGAAAATTTTTAAAAAATAACATTTTAATGGCAAAATGGAGGGTCTGATGGTAAGGACATTCAGAACAGCCGTAAAATCCTATGTGCCCTTCTGAAGTTTTATTTATTTATTTTTTTAACATTTATTTATTTTTGAGACAGAGAGAGAGCATGAACAGGGGAGGGTCAGAGAAAGAGGGAGACACAGAATCTGAAACAGGCTCCAGGCTCTGAGCTGTCAGCACAGAGCCCGAGGCGGGGCTCGAACCCACGGACATGAGATCATGACCTGAGCCAAAGTCGGACGCTTAACCGACTGAGCCACCCAGGTGCCCCTCTGAAGTTTTATTAACCTAGATGTGTCCTTCGAAAAGCCTGACACTCCCAAGCAAAGATAAATCCTAAACATCCCTAAACAAATATAATTTTTATATGTATCTTTTACTAAAAAATAAACACCTTTTAAATGTAACTGTCAACACGCTGATACCCAGCACCCATGATTCTTACACATCCTTCATTGTCCACTGTTGTGACAAACTAAGCACCAAGTGCCTCTTTACAAGGGAAACACCCCTCTCCCAGGTGGACACAGCCCATAGAGTTTTTAGCTCTACACTGTTGCAGTATTGTTATTATTCGAAAAGCAGTTCATTCACATCCAGTTCTCCAGCTGATGCAGCTTTTCCAATTCACATTGTAAAAATTCCCATTTTACAGCTAACGAGCTACAACTAACTCTTTACAACTGCTGGCACCTGCTTCCCGGGCAAGCCTGCTTCCGTGTCAGGTTCATCCACCAATTCTGCCCGTGCCCCAGGGCATCGAATTCAGTCCCCAGACAGTGCCCGTGTGACCCGTTTGTCTCTGCAAGCACCCCGAGAGCAGGGATTTTAGTTTATGCATCCTTACGGGTCCAACTCTCAGCAAAGCGCGTAACACCTAGATGGTGCTGAACATAAGTATGCGGCGAAAATAAATCATTTTCAACAACGGCTGTCATTTCTCTGAATGGGCCTCAATGAACGGTAGGCAGGCCCAGGAGGGACTACAGAATGCAACGGCATCTGAAGGACAACAAACCGAATCTCTCTTTTTTTTTCTAATATTTATTTATTTATTATTTTTTTTTTTTAATTTTTTTTTAACGTTTATTTATTTATTTTTATTTATTTATTTTTTTTTAATTTTTCTTAACGTTTATTTATTTTTGAGACAGAGAGAGACAGAGCATGAACGGGGGAGGGTCAGAGAGAGGGAGACACAGAATCTGAAACAGGCTCCAGGCTCTGAGCTGTCAGCACAGAGCCCGACACGGGGCTCGAACTCACGGACCGTGAGATCATGACCTGAGCCGAAGTCGGACGCTTAACCGACTGAGCCACCCAGGCGCCCCCGTTTATTTATTTTTGAGACAGAGAGAGACAGAGCATGAACAGGGGAGGGTCAGAGAGAGGGAGACACAGAATCCGAAACAGGCTCCAGGCTCTGAGCTGTCAGCACAGAGCCCCACGCGGGGCTTGAACTCACAGACCGCGAGATCATGACCTGAGCCGAAGTCGGCCGCTTAACCGACTGAGCCACCCAGGCGCCCCCTTTTTTTTTTTTTTTTAATAAACATTTTAATTTTTTTTTTAACGTTTATTTATCTTTGAGACAGAGAGAGACAGAGTATGAACGGGGGAGGGTCAGAGAGAGAGGGAGACACAGAATCCGAAGAAGGCTCCAGGCTCTGAGCTGTCAGCACAGAGCCCGATGCGGGGCTCGAACTCACGGACTGTGAGATTGTGACCTGAGCCGAAGTCGGACGCCCAACCGACTGAGCCACCCAGGGGCCCCTAATATTTATTTATTTTTGAGAGACACGGAGGGCCAGTGGCAGAGGGGCAGAGACAGAGGGAGACACAGAATCCGAAGCAGGATCCAGGCTCCGAGCCGTCAGCACGGAGCCGGACGCGGGGCTTGAACTCACGAACCGTGAGATCATGACCTGAGCCAAAGTCGGGCGCCCCACCGACTGAGCCGCCCGACGCGCCATCAGACTAAATCTTACTTGGGCTTCGCTTGCATGCCATTTGTCGATTTTTCGTTACGGCCTCGGGTCACCCCCAATGACACACTAATGGGGGCTGCATCAGAAAGAGGCAGATTTTGAGCGGCAAAGACTACACCAATCTGGTAAGTCATAAATCACATTTTGACGGTGTCCTGACCTACGTGGCCTCCTCCGCCCTGAGCCAGAATTTATCGCCTCTTGTAGACCAGGAGAGCATGATTCTCTGGCCCAGAAGTCTGGAGAAGCACGGTCCTGTTTATCCTGGGTCTCGGGACCCACCCAGCAGTAGGAGCACAAAGTAGGTACGAGCACTCTCCTAAGGAAGGGCTGCAACACCGTGTCCAGGCTGCTGACTCCCTCCCGTTGACACCGCTCCTGCCTCAGTACCACAAAGGTCCGCAGCCAGGGGACATTCTGAGCGGCTCACGAGGGGAGAGTCCAGCTTCCCAGCAGAACACTAAATGCTGAACATTTGTGAGATGAGTCAACAAACCTGCTACGTGCCGGGCGTGTTTCAGGAGCAGCACTTCCCACACAGTATGTTCGGGTGTGTATTTTTGATATGCTGTAAATTAAGATTTTCTGGTATTTTCTTGTTTCCAGTAGTTATGACCTGAAAATCAACCTTCTGGAGTTCAGTTGAGTCCAGACCTCTCCTCTCTTCGTACGATCCAGGCTCACACGGGGCGTTTATTTTCTGTTCACATTCTGTGTCACGTTTCGTAGACCGACTCCTAATTGAGATACCACCTGGTATCATCGAAGCTATGGTTTTCTGAAGTGAGAGGGAAGGGGAGGCTTGTCTGTGACCCTGTGTTTGGACACGGGGCCTGGGGGATGGCACCAGCTGGATCCCTCCTCCACCAGCATCCGGGTCCAGCTGGCTTTTCCACAGATGCTTCTCATCCCTGCTCTTCCTGGTCCCGGAAAAGGCAGACTCCTCCCTCTGTTCCCGCCTCCTCTGACATCCCAACTGGCTCCGTGCATCCTTCACCCCGATTCCATCACACAAAAAAGACTTTTCCGAATTCAAATAAAATACAAGAGAGTGCATAACCGATGTATCCACTTGCTATGAAAAGGCCCATTAGAGTTTTGAATTAAATGATGTATTTTGGTTAGATTGCAAAAATATCCAGTTGGCGGCTGGCCGCCTCAGAGTATCTTAGAATTAATTGCCTATATTAATTAAATATGCGCATCTACCCAACGAAATCCTCAACGTACTGCACCGCGACCCAGCTGAGAAATGACGCAGAGAGAGGATACCTCATGATGTTACCACAAACATCACCCAAATGGTGCAATAACAGGAAAAAAAAAAAGTAAATTCAAACCTACTTCCTGGGCACAAAGGGGCATACTGAAAAATTCGTATTAAGAGGAAAACACAAAAAAGTCTTCAATCAGGTTAATTACCATTATCCACAACAGATATGCTAATGAATTTGTTCATCAGATACGCAGCCTTCTCTAGAGGCACAGAGTATCGAGCGGCGCTATTAATTTTCTCTCCCACGCATTCTTACAAAACTTTGTGAACATCCATCGTCCCGGAACCACAACAAAGACGAAACCCCTCTAATTTCAAACCTCCGTGTGGCTGCGTTATGTAAATGAGGAGCCTTCCTGGGGACCCAGCAAACTAGGGCAACTGCCCCAGGCTCCAAGCTTTGTAAAGGATGGACAAACAGACATCCCTCCAGCTACACTGCTAAGTATTAGAGAACGAGGGTGGAGTGTGGCAGTCAGGCTGTTGGCCAACGAAGGTAGTTCTGCCCTAAAGCAAAAGATCTTGAGGCCTTTCTAGAAATACGAGCACTCAGGACACAGACTCCCACATCGTTACCAACACTAAGTGAGACAGGACGCCTCTCAGCAGGTCTTTCAATGATGTGTCGTTAAGTCATGCTGTGTTAGAGGTGTGTGTGTGTGTGTGTGTGTGCGCGCGCGCGCACGCGTGTGCGCAGGTGTGAGATGGAGTGGTGAGGGGGAGACAGAGATAGAGAAAGAGAGATAGACAGAGATACACAAATAGATACAGATAGATGGCGCTAAACGTGCCCCCCACCTCCCAAATCCTGTTGTCTCAAAGGGCAGAGGAGAAGGAGAGGACCAACTAGGGAGGGAGAGGGATTTTGTTCGGCCAATGTGGGTCGTCTGCTCAGAACTTTATGGTAAGGGGTGGAGTCTGGACTGGGGACCCAGGCAGCGGGAGTTTAAAGCCTTCGCTTCGAAGCTATCCCCAAACACGCCATGACGTTGGGGTGTTCAACATGAAGTCACTGAACGTAAGCACAAGCACACTGTCAACACGCACAAAATATCCCTCCTGGCGGAGTCTGCTACAGGCACAGAAGACAGAGCCATGCTGACTTCACAACGCATCCTTCCCCACCGACCTCAAGCACCTCACATATGCCACCAGGAACTGACCGTGTTGAGCTGGATTTATTCAAATCACCATGTAAAAAGCACCTTGACTGGGCGTCAAGTAAGTGTAAGTGCTGATGGGCGTGTGCTGTACAAATTCAACCTCCAAGCATTCTGTACGGATGCCGAAGTCCCCTCAAAAGCACATGGGACAAACCCCATCCTGCAGGGCGGCTGGATGAGCTCCTTGTGGCCCCCCAGGAGGGGCGCGCCATCAAAACTCAGCACAATCACTTTCCACGAAAGTATTTTGGACTTTATGGAGTGGAGAATCTTGTATTTATAAAATAAAAGAGGCAAAAACAAAACAAAACAAAACCACCAGGTAAAAAGGAAGTGAAACAGAGGCAGGAAAGCAAAGAAGACACAGGACAGCAGTCTGTAGCAGCCATGTTCCGGTATCCCACGTTTGGTCCCGTAAATGTTGCCTCTCTGTCCATTGCACGTTCTGATTTTCACTTCCGTGAGGCAATTAGGGGTGCCCGGATGGCTCAGTCGGTTAAGCGTCCGACTTCAGTTCAGGTCATGATCTCACGGTCCGGGAGTTCGAGCCCCGCATCGGGCTCTGTGCTGACAGCTCTGAGCCTGGAGCCTGCTTCGGATTCTGTGCCTTCCTCTTTCTCTCTTCCCCTCCCCCGCTCATGCTCGCGCGCTCTCTCTCTCTCTCTCAAAAATAAACATTAAAAGAATTTTTAAAACAGAAGCAAATATACCTTAAGCTAAAGGAGATATGTCTACATGTAGACGTTCTGGGGGAGTGTCATAGATATTTTTTTTTGAGGCAAGATCAAAAAAGGCTTAGTGTGGTCTCAATTACGCTCTGAAAATATGTCTTTTCAAAGAGTAGACCCCTACTAAAGGCTTCTTGGTGGCTTGAATAATTATTCTCCCAATATTAAAATAGCCAGTTGAAAGGGGTACTAAGCAATTTTTCTTGTTTCACTTATATTAAAGAGTAAAGGTACTTCAAAACGTTAAATCTTTTCTATTGGAAATCAACCAAATTACACACACACACACACACACACACACACACACACACACCCCTATGCATGCACCTTTCAATTTAATTCGAAGAATTACCAATGTGCCATACAAAGTGTCCTATTTCCCCAATGGTAAGATGGGAGGCTGAAAGAAACACGGAGCCAGCCAGGTGCACTGTCTCCTAATTTAGCAACTCAAGATAATTCTAAAGAATATAAGATTCAGATAGAAAAACAGGAATTTTAAGATATTTTAAAGGATAAGTGGTCTTTGCTCATGCATGTGGCCTAACGAGAGCTAAATGAATTTTTGCTTTGAATTTCCTACAGTCTCCTCCCTTTGATCAACTCAAAGATTTCTGAACACACAGAGCAATCCTGTTCATCTGGTACCTGCAGCAATGGCAGATAAGGAAAATGTATTAAATCTGAGTTAATTAAAATGCTTTTTGCTTTATTTCTTTGGTTGTCTCATGGGAAAAAAATGCTAATAAGATTTCAGGGGAGAGAGAATTCTACGTGCAGAATTGCCAAGAAAATTCCAGTTAAGTGAAAGAGAATCATGGGCGATCACATACTTAGATGCTAACCCAAAGAAGAAGGTTTCTTTTCCATGTAATTGTTTTTAACATGTGAGATCAGAAAGCAACTCCTTTGCTTGGATCACTTCTCCATCCAGAAAATGGAAACTGTAACCATAATGGCAATGCTGTGTTCCTGGAGGCCACACCTTGTCCAGCCACAGCCACACGCCAGCTGCAGAAATCAAAGCCTTCATTTGGCAGATACCCACAGAGTCAGGATTTGAACCCGGATCCGTCTGGCTCCGGGTTTCGTAACCAACCCCCAACCTGTCTGCTTCTGACTCCTTTGTGTAGGCAGTGCACACACGCTTAACCCCAAAGGAGGGACTTTTCATTCAAGTATCATCAAACGATAATGATTATTTCCTTTTGCTGTCTCTCCTCATGTAGCTTTTGTAATTTGGGATTAAAAAAAAGGTCTCAGGACTTCATTACGTACAGTCACGCTGTGTTTCCAACGGGGGGATGGAACCAGAATGCAACTTAAAAATTCCTCTTACGTTCCCAACAGTGACAACAATGACATAAACAATGTCATACAACGATGACATAAACATCTTAGGATATGATAGATAAGACATTAACTCTATTCAGATTATGATTTACTAAAGCATAGAATTCCAGTGATGACTTATCAAAGGCGGACAGCAGCTAATGCCCACTGGATGCCTCTGGCAGAAACCAAACAAACAAAACACAGAAAAACAAACAACAACAACATGGCTTCGGGATCTGGGGAAAGATCAACCTCACCTACTTACACAAAGTCTCTTCACTCCAAAAGTAGAAAAGGCCAAGATGTGGGGTGCTACCTAAATTGGTCTGACCAAAATCCCACTCTTCAGGTTAATACAGCTGCCAATTTAAATAGAGTAACACAGGTATTATATAGTTTTCTCATGTCATGTGGTGTTAAATTGGTTAATTTATGTCTTCAGTATATTTATGAGAAACGGGAAATTATATATTTATATATTGTGGATCCACCACTTTTTAAAATACTGAGATCCAATGTGAACATGAAAAGAATAGTACAAATAGTTTATGAAGACCCTTCACGGAGATTTTGACATTTCATGACAGTTGATTCACGCTTTTTGCTTTCTTTTCCCTTTCCTCCTTAGGCACATATGTGTATTTTTCCCCAAAACTCTTTCAGCGTGCCTGGTGCACGTGATGCACATTTACTAAGATTTCCATGTGTATTTTCTGAAAGTAAGAAATTCTCCCACACAATCACGGTCCAATTGTTAAAATCAGGAAACTGACATTGATACAATACTGTTATCTAATCTACAGACACAACAGGCCTTATTCAGTTTCTGAATTGTCCCAATAATGTCCTTAGGAGCAAATGGAAACCCAGGGTAATGCACTGTGTTACTGGCACGCCCCCTCTAGCCCCCTTTCCATCTCGGTCTCTACTCTTCTCTTTCGCGACACCAACGTCTTCGAAGGGTGCTGGCCAATTACTTTGCAGGATACCAGTAGCTAGGTTTGCTGTGCTTTCTTCATGATTAGACTCGATTGGTACCCTTCTGGAAGGAATACCGCAGAAGTTCTGCTGTCCTTTCCCAGGGCACCCTTTTCAGAAGCCCATTGTGTCCATTACAGACTCACAGCTGACAGTCCTTTTTTACTACTCGGTTAAGGTGCTATCTGCTAGGTATTTCTGCTGAAGGTCATCCTTTTACTTGTTGTTATAAATATACATCTGCTGAGATATATTCTGAGACTGAGTGTTCCGTCACTTGTGAAACTTTCACCCGTTTCTTTGAGTATCCATTGATGTTTCTTATCCGAAACAATTACTATCATGATGGCTGACAAATGGTGGTTTTCCAATTCCATCATTCCTTCTACATCTACCAGATGGCTTGCTACTAAAACAAAAACTTCCCCAGATGGGCTCACAGTCTCTACCTGTATTTAATACTTGTAATCCTCCAGTATCATCATTTTGACATTCATATTACACCAGTTTTAGCCAGTGGGAACGCCTTCATGTTGACCCCCGTTTCCTTCTGACATGACCCCATCATTCTCTGAACACTTTACCATTTGGCACGCATGATTTTCCTGGCTATTCTTGGACGTTCTCTGCCCCAGCCATGGAATTGGCCATTTCGCCAGGGAACCTTGGTCCTTTTTAGTGGAGAATGGTATATAGAAACCAGGAACGAGGTCATGGATTCCAGACATTCCCAGAGAACAGGGGTAGGAAACAGATGTAGATATCCGTTAACGCCATCCCTCAGTTCACACGATTCCTCAAATACAAATCCCCAAACACAGGGTTTCTTCCTCCTTTCACTGTTTCTGTGTCTGTAACACCCTTCTCCACAGTGGGAAACCTGGCTTCCGTCATCTGTAATATATTTGCTTATTTGCTGACTCAGAATGAATAGAAAGTAGTTTCATGAGGTAAATGAGAATACCTGATTTAAAAAAAAACGTGTGGCCAACTAATTGCCTCGGTGGCAGCGACCTCCAACCCACACTTCTAGTTAGTGCACCTGCCTCCTCGGGCTCTGGTTCTGGCCAGCAGGTCCACGGAGAGAGCCACGGGAAAAGCATGAGGTGTGGCCATTTCCACTTCCTCTTTCGGACTCCTGCCATCATGGCAAGACTGGGCTAGTCTGTGCAGGGAGGAGGAGCCGGGAGGAGTCCGGCTGGGTCAGCCCCAGCCCACCTGACCCCAGGTAACCCATCGTGTGGTCGCAGATGTCAGGCTGAGCCCTGCTGACAAGAGTCGATCCAGCTGAGATGCGCTCTGCTGACCTGTGACCTCGTGAGAACAAAGGCTGTGATCTCCCAACAGTGAATGGTAATGTGTTTTACATTACTATTGTGACAAGGGACAACGGATACAAAGTGCCAAAATATCCTTGAAAAGGGGGCATTTTTAATGTTTCTTGGTGTCGGGATCTCGAAAATGCTGCGTCATTTCCAACAGGGCTCTTTAAGTGAAACTTGGTAGGTGTGATTATAAAGTTTAAACATGTAAGTAAGGGATCACAAATACACCCTCGAAGAAAAGCAGGTATGACGGCTGACTGCCACAAGGTGTGGTCCGGCTCAGGAACACGCAACTAACCAGGGAAGAGTGGAGGTGTAAGTTACAGCTGCGTGTGAATGAACCAAACAGGTAACAATATGGTTGAGTCTTGGCAAAATCATACTAAGTGATAAGTCCAGAGTAAGTCCAGAAAAGGTCATCCACAGTGTGATACCTATTTTCTGTAATGAGCAACTTGCAACAAAATTACATAACAAGAAAAGCAAGGCGATGGTGAACAGGAGGTGGAGGAAGCTATTACCTTGGTCGGAGTAATCAGGTAGGTGGAAAAATCATACACAGCACCCCGCAAAACTTCTAGCTTCTGTTTTGTGGGATGGGCCCACAGATTCTTATTATACCACTGCAAACTTAAATACACTAATTTAAAGTCAACCACTAAAGAAAGTAGTCCACACACGGCCCCAAAATGCTCTGCTGTATGCAACCTGTGACCTGTGGTAATTTATGCAACAGATATTAGCTGCCATCTAACTTTCTCTTAGATGACCCAGCGTTCTCATTTTGTAACATGGTAATGTGAAAATGTGGTTGCAGATATGGCTGCGGTGAGAACGGTCAAGGTCACTGGAGACTCTTGTAGTAGGCTCTTTCTAAAGGGAGTCCAGGGGCGCCTGGGTGGCTCAGTCGGTTAAGTGTCTGACTTCAGCTCAGGTCATGATCTTGCATTCCATGAGTTCGAGCCCCCTGTTGGGCTCTGTGCTGACAGCTCCGAGTCTGGATCTGCTTCAGATTCTGTGTCTCCCTCTGCCCCTCCCCAGCTCACACTCTGTCTCTCTCTCAAAAAATAAACATTAAAAAACTTAAAAAAAAAAATAAAGGGAGTCCATATACCTTGGCCATCTCTTTCTCACAATCAATCAAGTGGACTGTGCTATTGACAAATTTGCAAACCTCATTGTTCTAATGAACCATTAGCTGCATTTAGCTCCATAAGCCTTTGGCAAAATACACGAGGTCTATTTGAATTCACCATTCAAGTTTTCAGCTTTTTAAAAAATCCATACTGTGTCTGAAGGACTCATTTTCCCTCTCTGTCCAGTTAGTACCTAATAAGAGACGTGCTTAGGTGGTAGAATACTTTTGATACTTAAAGAAATAAAGAACAACGTGGTTTATGTCCCCAAGCTGAGTGGTCTACCTGGCTCCTCTGTGGCATGATGCCATCATACCTGATTCATTCCCCCCCCACCCACGCCTAACTGCCCAGGTACTATGATCGTCTCTCTTTCCTCCTGGAAGAGCTCCATGATGACTTCTCCATGGCTCATCTATCTTTATATAGGTAGCATTTAACACCTAGATTATTGCAAAACCCTCGTAGCACAACTTCCTCCTAATAGCTCTGTGCTCTCTGTATTCACGATTATGACTATTCCCAGACTTACTATTTATTATTATTATTCATTACCATTATTATTTAGTGTGATCAAATTGCTCTTCAGCTTACAACCGTCAAATGTTTTCCATGAGAGGACAGAATGCATTTCTGCAGCTTCTTGCATGAATGAGCCTCAGGGGTCTGCAAGTTCTACGAGACAATTTTTAAATTCTGTGTTTTGATTTCAGGTTCATCTTTGGAAAAAACAGAAACTTATTCTGAATTATCTAGATAACTTTTTAACCCTGCATCATACTGGCATCTCCAAGGAGGCTTTGAAAAAAAAAACATTAGTCCGTAGAGATTCACACCCAGATGTATTCTGATATATTTGTTCCCAGAAAAGGGATGTGTCCTGTGTAGGAATTTGGACTGTGTATTTTCTAGGTGACGGGTTGTCTTGGGAGATTGTCAAGGAACGGGCACAACAACGGTGGAAGGCATTCCTAACAGCTCCGGGGATGATGGATTACTGGTCAGGAGCCTGCAGGCTGGGGGCCCAGAAGAAGGTACTGAGGACAAGCAGGCGGGAGAGGAAGCTTGCCAGATCGAAGGCAGTATAAAAGGGAACAGAGAGTAAATTAAGAGAGAGAGAGAGAGAGAGAGAGAGAGAGAGAGAGATGAAGGAGTGAAGAAAACAGAGTTAGAAGGACTCCGGTTTGGGCAACTGCTGGCGTCATTCTCCCAAAAAAGAGAACAGCAGAGGGAGTGGGGATTTGGAAGGCAGGAAGTCAGAAATAAACGAGTTCAACGCTGCCTGCAGGTTTCTGGCCTGGGGGGCAGGACACCCAGGTGCACAGGCCCAGAAGAGCCTGGCTTAAAAACACAACTCGATTTCTAGTGTCCGTGATCGTACCAACTGTTACGGCTTCCTTCCCTGTCTGTCATGGATCCAGATTTTCTCACGATCCTCTATCCCAAAGGAGAGGAAAGGAAGAGTTTCCCGTGCTAGCTAAATGCGTTTCAGTGTCTGCGGTAAGCGCGTTGTCTTCCAACCAATCTGTTACAGGTAAATGTTCCATCAATGCCAAGTGCAGATTCCTTAACGATGTTTGTTGGATTGGTTTTGTTTTCTGTCCTTCAAAATGGCATGTGGGAGAGGGGGTAGCTTCTGGGCCTCGGGAGCTGGGCTGGGCTGGTCTATGCAGTCCTAAGGGCCTTGCAGACGCACCAAGGGGCCCCCTGTCTCTGAGCCTGGCCCTGGAGATATCCTGGCAATGTGACAGGTCCTCTCTGGGCTGTTTCACGTCGCTTTGCACCTGCTGCGGTGGGTCTGGACCTTGGCATCGTCTTCGGGTCTCTCAGTCTGGGGGTTCTTCTGGAACCCCAGGAGCTAGCCGACGAGGCGGGTCCTGGTGTCCGAAGCCGGCCAAAGGACACGGTAGCCTTATCATGGGGAACTTCTGCATCGAGGGCACAACCCACATACTGTCGGACCACCTACCTATCCAGGCTGCTTATGTGGACTCTTCTTCCCTGACTGCTTCGCCATTGCTTTTGAGACAGGTTAGCATCGCTGGGAAAGGCTGGTAGGCCCGCCGACACTGTGCCCCAGGACACCAGCCGCTGAGTACCAAGTTCTCGGATTCCTCCCTTCCATCCTGGCTGTTTTTAACCTCATGGCTTCCCCTAGCTCTTCTTTTTCACTCACTCCCTCACCCCGCCCCTGTCTCCCACTCTCCCCGATTCAGGCCTTCTTCTCCCTCCCTCGTGGGTCTTCTAGGGGCTCCCCGTATTTGCCTCCTTCCCCAGGTGGTGTTTTCCCCGCCCTCTGCCTGGGGTCACACTGTGCATGAGGTACAGGTGGACAAAAGAACTTACCCCTCCAGGAGGGCCTGGGAGGAACTTCCAAAATTTGAAAACAGCCTTATCACCCTCACAACGATTTTATGAGGTTAACAAGAGTCATGTTCACGGCACAGATGAAGAAAGCAGGATGCGACACGATGAAGGAGATCCCCACTTTGGCACAGTGGGTGTTTCAGAAATAGAGCCGGGGGTGTCTGGGGACCCACTGAGGCAGGACACGGCTTGCTGCGTCGCTGCAGCTGTAAACGTAACTGCCCACAGAAGGCGACGTCACCACTTGAACCGGGTTGAGCACAGCACTGGGCACGGCCCCTCCTCCCTGCCCCTCTGTTGCCCCCACACCGTAGGGATGCTCCATGCCTTCATGGCCCTACCATTTTCATGTTTTCCATATTTTGTTAAAGTTTTATTTATTCTGAGAGAAAGAATGGGGGAGGCGTCGGAGGGAGAGCCCGTGCGCGCAGGGGAGGGCGAGAGGGACAGAGAGAATCTCAAGCAGGGTCTGTGCTGTCAGCACAGAGCCCTACGTGGGGCTCCATCCCATGAACCGTAAGATCATGACCTGAGCCAAAACCAAGAGTCAGACGCTCAACTGACTAAGCCCCCCCGCGCATCCTGGCCCTAGCAACTTAGTGACATCTGCTCTCTTTGGACTATAACTCTCTACTTTGAAAGCATCTGTCTCCTACTTCTCTTTTTCTGAGTGACCTTATTATGCGTTCCATGTGGTTTACCTCCTCAACCTGAAAGGCCCAGAAAACCCCATCCAAAACGCTTTTGAGGGTGTTAGCGTGGGCTAGTTGATACGTAATCCATGTTGATTTTGGAAGCGGCCCACCAAAATATTCTTTCATTTCAGTAAGTTGATTATACTCTGACCAAATATAAGGTCTTTCAAATAATTATGTCGATGGAAAAAACATTTAGAATTTAGGTAATCAGCTGCTTACCAAGAAGGGCCAAAATATTATGAGAAGTCGCCTTATTTAGTCACTTTCTACAGTTCATGTTTCCTCAATAAATACAAGGTTTAACATCGCCGGGGCTCGCCTGCACGTTAAGAAAGCATTCACTTAGCAACTGTCATGCTAAGAAATGTTTTTGCCTGTGATGCTTAAGGTCTGCTTCGCGTACTGCTTAAAAAGAACTGGGTAAATTGCTATTTTCACGTTAGTAGATAGCATTATTTACTTTTTCTCCCTTCTCACAGTAGCATGCGCAAATCAAAAACCTGAAAAAAACTCATCCACTGAATTAAAAACAATGGAGATGCAGTAGCTGAATAATTCAGGTTCTACCACCCAAGCAAGTGGAGGAAGCAGCCTGCCTCACCATCCCCGTATCTTTAATTACCTCAGCACAATGTGGTGGTGACAGTATTTACTCAAGAAAGATCTATGGCACTGCAATCGGCCTATCTGTCCACTTCACTCTCCTGCTAAAATTATCAGGGTGGTACCTGAATTCTTGAACAGATATGCTAATTCTCGACTAAGGGCCACTTTAAAAGTCTGTCGACAATTCCCTTTATGAATGCTCTGTCTAGGTTATCCAACACATGTATGGTAATAGAGTAGCTGTAATCTGAAAAATTAATCTTTACATAAATGCCCATATATCACCACGTCCGTGAAGGAAGGATTAATAGCAAGGATATAAAGAAAAAGGCTGAAAATATGACTGAATGACATTTATGCACAGTATAAATGCACAATTCTGGGCAGAGCAATGAACCTCTAAAAATTTACACATTTTGTACGTGCTTTGAAGTATATGTCACATCGTTGAACATAATGGTGCTGACAGTGTTACTGCCTGTGAGCAGGAACGCGGCCGAGAAGCGTGAGGAGTCACTCTCCCTCTTCCCCACTCAGCACCTGGCGTTAAATGAAGTGACAAGAGGACTGGTATAGTGTGTCCCCTACCAAGAGAAGACAGCACTCTACCCGTCTGAATCATTAAGGTCCACCCTCAGCACGGCCCCGACTGAAAGCAGAATTTCCCAAGACTGGCATTCATCACTCTTTGGTCTTTAACACCACGGCCCACTGGCGTTACCAACAAGGGGATACGTTATGATAACGTGTGCTTATCAACAGTAAACAAATAGTGCTTAAAACGAAAAACAGAGGTCCCTCAAGTAATACCAATCATCACCAGGTTTGAACTACAGGGCAGAAATTCAAGTACTTTAAAATCACACATGGCATTCAGTAATTCAACGGTTAAGAACGATCCATCTAATTTGCTCATTCATTGAACACGCATCTACAAACACATGCTTTATTCAGGCACTGTATTAGATGTAGAACTACATAATGAACTAAGTACAGTGCTTGTCCTAAAGAAGCTTAGAGACTTGTGAGTTTCCAAAATTGAAGCAAGTTCTATGCCACAAAGGGTCAATGTGACCCTAAATTGTTCACCTTATATGAGGAAGGAAAGAGGGATGGGTGGGTGGGTGGATGGATGGATGGATGGATGGAAGAAGGGAGGGAGGGAGGGAGGGAGGAAGGGAGGGAGAGAAGGAGGGACAGAAAAAAGGAGGGAGGGAGGGAGGAAGGGAGGAAGGAAGGAGGGGGAAGGAGAGAGGGAGGGAGGAAGGGAGGGAGGGAAGGAGGGACAGAAAGAAGGAGGGAGGGAGGGAGGAAGGAAGGGAGGGAAGGAGGGAGGAAGGAAGGAGGGGGAAGGAGAGAGGGAGGGAGGAAGGAAGGGAGGGAAGGAGGGACAGAAGGAAGGAGGGAGGGAGGGAGGAAGGGAGGAAAGAAGAAGGGGAAGAAGGAAGGAAGGAAGGAAGGAAGGAAGGAAGGAAGGAAGGAGATAGAAGGAACAGGAGTTGATCTGAATGAAGCCACTTAAAACAGAAACAAGCCTTTAGCAAGGGAAGTTAAACCATGTTGGTAGTTCAAAACCTGTGCAATCCAATTAATCCACAAAAATATACTGTATTTGGTGCTTCCGGGAGTCTAAAGAATAAGTTTGTCTCACAATATTTTATTGTTTAATAGGAAATGGAGGAGTATTCAAGGCACACACTCCACTTAACTGTTGAACGGGTGGCAGGGGCAGCGAGTTCTACAGGCAACGGAGTCAGCGATCACAGGTGTTCCTTTCTCGTAGCGTGACAGTAGGGCTGACTGCGAAAGCGGTAAGGCCAATGGTTGTGTGGGATGAAGAACAGCAGCAAATCTTAAACACAAGAAAACCAGGTGCAGAGTCTAAACGAAGATCAGTGAATGACAAACCAGAAAGTTGAACTTTTTTATTTGTGAGTTTTCTCGTCTTCGAAGAGAATCCAGAAAAGCACGGACATGAAATGCCTTTCATACCATGATAGCACATCAGTAAGAGAACAGTAAGCCATTTTCTGAGCACAGGCTTATGTCCCCACCTTCACTCAACACACCATCCCTGAGCATCTCACGTGTGACTTCAACTCACAAGACAGGTATTAGTAACAGATGTGAAAGTAGTAACAAAAGCCACGGGAGGGATTTCAGACAAACCTGTTGTTACTTCTAACTTATCACCAACTCTCCCCCATCACAACTTCATTCATTCCATGGCCCCCTCCCCACCTGGAGGGGATGGGAATTGGTAGTACGAGGGGGTTATCGAGGCCAAATGGAAAGGCTCTGTGGAAAATAAAGCTACTTCATCTTTTTTTTAATGTTTATGTATTTATTTTTGACAGAGAGAGCTCGGTGCATGGGCAGGGGAGGGGCAGAGACAAAGGAGGAGAGAGAGAATCCCAAGTAGGTTTGTGCTGTCAGCACAGAGCCCAATGTGGGGCTTGAACTCAGAAACCATGAGGTCATGACCTGAGCGGAAACTAAGAGTCCGACGCTTAACCATCTGAACCACCCAGGCACCCCAGAAAATGAATCTTCTAATAGTGGTTTTGAAATGTGGAAAAATTTGCACACAGGTAGATGAGAAATGAATGAAGAGAACTGGGGCCACAGAGAAGTACAAAAAACCAAAAACCGTAAGATATACAGGGCGCATGTTCATGACTGAAGCACTAAGAAAGAATGGCTGGCTGCTGCACCTTTTTAATTCAGATGTTTAGGATTAGTTATGTGGCCAAACTGTCTAAAGGCAAGTTTCCTAAAGGAAAGCACTTCTCAAACTTTCCTACCAAGAACCACGAAAGGCAGAGGGGAGTAAATGTCGGGGCAGCCAGACCTAACTGTGGTCCTTTTTCAAAGTCCCCTGGGAATCTCGTTTAAAATTTAAACTGGACCCCATCATCTACCAATTAAGTCCTAATATGAAAATCATGGCTTGGGGCGTCTGGGTGGCTCAGTCGATTAAGCATCCGGCTTCAGCTCAGGTCAGGATCTTGTGGTTTGTGAGTTCAAGCTTCACGTCGGCCTCTGTGCTGACAGCTCAGAGCCCGGAGCCTGCTTCAGATTCTGTCTCCCTCCCTCTCTGCCATACCCTGCTTGTGTTCTGTTTCTGTCTCTGAAAAATTAATAAACATTAAAATTTTTTTTAAATAAAACAAAATAAAATCATGGCTTCAATACCTTCTGGAAAAGAGCCAGACATCATGACATCATTCTGGTTCATATGCAAGATAGACTAGAACAGAGTTGAAAATGTCTAGAAATTGGGGGAAACCAGCTGTCGTGTCACAAGGAAGCTTATGTGACCCGGTGGAGAAGCCCACCTGGGGAAAAACTGATGTCTCTGCTCAACAACCAGCACCAACTCCCCAGCTATGTGTCAGTCACGGTGAAAACAGAGTCAGGTACTCCCACAGATGACTATAGCCCTGGCTGATGTCTTAAGTGCAATTTCGTAAAGAATCAGAGTTAGAAATGCCCAGCTAAGCCATTCCAAAGTCTTGACTTACAAAAACTCTATGAAATAATACATATTTCTTGCTGTTTTTTAAAAAGCCACCAAGTTTTGGGATATTGTGTTACACACAACAGATAAATAATACACAAGAGGATACGGATGGCAAATTATTTTACTTCTTCACGAACTATGCCAAGGCATTACCTGAGAACTGTGCACAGCCCCTAGCAATAAGCTGGTGGAGTTGGATTTTCAAGCTACTGTTGACAGAAAATTCATTGAGTTAATCTTCTTGGTAAGAGGTAAAATTGCTTGTTTTATGTGACAGATTGAAATATTCTCTGAATCACTATTCAGTTTGTTTTTTAATGTCTTGGAAAAATAAGTCATCAGAAGCTATTTTTCTTTCACCAAGAAACCTATAATTTCTGGCAAATTCAAACGAAGTAAGAGCCACAAAGAACATGCACGCCGTCCATATGATCAACTCTCTTCATCCAACTACAAAATTTCACTTTTATTATACTAATGTGGATAGAAACAGTACAAAAAAGTTGTTTTGCAACTGCAGCTGTTGGTAAGAATATTCAACTACAAAAATATGCAAAATAAACCAAATTTATGAGAACAACAAGATCAGCCATTGATTCAGGTCTTTGTCTTGTCATGATTATCCCGTATTTTCCCTTTCAAAAAAAAAAAAAGCCACAATTCAAAACCAAGTTTGAGTTCTTCAACAACATTTCTCACCTTGACATATACATAAGCTTTGAATAAGCTTTGAATCATGTTGCTCTTCACCATAAATTTGTCTAAAATGATAGCTATTTGAAGCCCTTGACTTTATAAAATAGTATTTTTGAAGTTTATTTATTTCGAGAGAGGGGGCTTGAACTCGTGAGCTATGAGCCGAAGTTGGATGTTTAACCAACTGAACCAACCAGGCGCCCAATAACATTTTTTCATGATCGCACTGAAAACACAAAGAGAACCATGGGCTGAGGTCAATACAGCAGTCAATTCTCAGCAAATGTAGCAACAGCCTCAATACAGTTTACTGAGTTTTGCTTTTCATAGAACTGCCAGTTACGGCCAAACTTTTTCCCAGCTGCTTACAACTGGGCAATATTTGAAGTTTAACATATCTTTGCTGATAACATTATAAATATAAACAAAGTCCACTAAAGTGTTAATTTTAATAGCTTTTATTGACACACGGAGAAGAATTTGAGCTCTAGGTATGTAGTCTCTGATGATGGCAGACAAGGGTGTCTGAGTGGCTACCTCTTTTTGACCCAAAAGATTTTCAATCTTATCGGTGACATGGTTTCACAAAATTTCTCACATTATGTGAATCGTACTTTCAACGATCTTTCCAAAATAACTCTTAAAGGAGGTTCCAAGAAAAATGTTATTTTCTGCATCTGGTTGTATTTTTTACCACAGTGATTATATTCATAATTTATTTTGTTTGTTTTAGTTACCCAAAGACAGTAGTGACTGTTGTTCAAAATGCACGTGCTTAGGGGCACCTGGGTGGCTCAGTCGGTTGGGCGTCTGGCTTCAGCTCAGGTCATGATCTGATAGGTCGTGAGTTCGAGCCCCGCATCGGGCTCTGTGCTAACAGCTCAGAGCCTGGAGCCTGCTTTGGATTCTGTGTCTCCCTCTCTCTCTGCCCCTCCCCTGCTCACACTCTGTCTCTCTCTCTCTCAAAACTGATTAAACGTTAAAAATTTTTTTTTGCAAATGTCTGTAATTTTTTGGTTCACCTATTTGAAAGATCAATTCAAAACACTAAGGTTTAAGCTTATTTGTATCATCGCAGCTAATTAACACACATAAAATTTAAGTTTTAAGGACATCCTACCATTGTCTCTTAAAGCAAATATACTAGTTGCGGCCAGCTGTAAGCATCCTCAGGACCCTCTTTTTGTTAGTCATGACCCTGTATATTTCAGGTTGTGGTAAGTTGTCCGTATAACATATTGGTTTCAAAAAAATTGGATTCATATTTATATTCTAGTAGAAAATGAGACTTAGCAAATTTTTAAGACTTAGATAAAGAATGGCATATAACTTATACCAAATATCTTGGCTCAGTTTTTGACCAACTGCAGAGAAAAGGAGAACACATAGATGATGGTTTTCATACAAAATATTTGATCTGGCCCAAGTCGGAGAAAAGCTGAAATGATGTGTGGGAGCAGAATTTTCAACAGAAAGTTTTAAAGCACCTGGCTTATAAGAGACAAAGACATAATTCAAAAGTTGTCTGTGAGGGTGCCTGGGTAGCTCAGTTGATTCAGAGTCCAACTGTTGGTTTCAGCTCAGGTCGTGATTTCACAGTTCGTGGGTTCAAGCCCTGCATCGGGCTCTGTGCTGACACTGCAGAGCCTGCTTGGGATTCTCTCTCTCCCTCTCTCTCTGCCACTCCCGTTTACTCTCTCTGTCTCTCTCTCTCAAAATAAATGAATAAACTTAAAAAAAATTTTTTTTACATTGTATGTGAAGGTTTTCACAATGAACAGAAGCCGCATTATCTCTCAAGTTCCTGAGCCCTGATCACATCTCCTCTATAGTTTGTGATTCTAACACTACAACACCTGACAGCACAAAAGCATCAAATTTTCCCATCACTATTTACACAGAAAGTTTGTCTATTCTCTAGGCTTTCAAACAACCAAAAAATAAAGCAAAATGCGACATTGTCGCAACAGAGAAAAAAGTGAATTATGTGGATGTAATTAGAGCATGCAGATGACAAACTCTTGCAAGACTGCTTGATGAGCACTGGGTGTTGTGTGTTAGAGATGGGTCACTAAATTCTACTCCTGAAGCCAACACTGCACTGTATGTTAACTCACCAGAATTTAAATAAGAACTTAAAACATTAAAAAAACAAAACATATCCTCAAACTTCTAATTAATAAATCGCTGACAGTGCAAACATGCATCATATCATTCTGAGCCTCAGACTGCCTGCCCTCAGGCAAGTCGGTCCATCTCACTTGGAGAAGATGAGGATTGTCTGGGTCGTACTGTTAGATAAAACACAAGACAGTTAAATTTTAACTTCAGATAAGCGACAAGCAATTAGTTTACGTATGTCCCAAATATCACATGGGAAATACTTATACTAAAAATTACTCACTGGTGATATGAAATTTAAATTCGTTTGTGTGGTTCATTTTATGTGTGAACTTGACCAGACCCAGGCGCGTAGTTATTCTAAGTATGTCCGTGAGGGTGTCCTTGGATGAGATTACAATGAAATCTGTTGCCTGAGCAAAGAAGACTGTGCTCCCTGATGTGGGAGGCCCTCATCCAGTCAGTAGATGGCTTGAGCAGAACAAAGAGGCTGACATTCCAGCTAGTCAGGGGGACCTTCTCTTGCCTGACTGCCTTCTAGCTCAAGGCATTGGTGTTTTCTGGCCTTCAGACTCAACTGAAACACAGGTTCCTCTTGGATCCCAGGCCTTTGGATTCAGACTAGAACTACACCATTGGCTCTCCTAGGTTTTAAAGCTTCCTGACTGCATACCTTGGGGTTTCTCAGCCTTTATAATCACAGGAACCAATCCCCTATAGTAAATCTTTACACACACACACACACACACACACACACACACACACACACACTGTTGGTTCTATGTTCATTCTATTTCTCTGGAGAACCCTAATACAGTCTATATTTTTATTTTCTAAAGCTTGCAACCTTACCTCTGGGTTTGCATGACTCAAGTAACAACGACTATATTAAAACAATCTTAAAATGTACTTTGTGTCAAAATTTAGTATTTCAAATGTTGTGATGTTTATAATAATCAACATCAAAAGAAACTTGCCTGACACCAGGCGTAAGTATGAGTTGTGACCAGCTAAGACTGACAGGCCAGAACTTAGCTGTGTGAATTTACTGTTGCATAGAGATTGTTAAATTATTTCCACTTGGAGTGTCACATAACTTAAATTAAGATCTTTAATTACTGTATAATATATTCAAATAAATTACTCTCTAATCTAGCAGAGGAATAAAAAACAAGTCGATTAAAAGCAACAGAAAATGCCAAATATCTCAGAATTAGTCAGTGGAAGCTGAAAACTAGAAGGAGTAGGTCTGAATAATTTATAGATCAAAGAAAAGATGAGTTATTCAATCACCAGACTTTTTAAATCAAAACTTTGCATATTATTTTCAAAGTACTTGTGTTTTCTGCCATGTATATATAATCACAGTTACAATACAAGCAGGAAAATCCACAAATTTAACCGAGGTTCCTAATCTGGACACCCACGAAACCTGACCCACAGATACGTGTTATCTTCTCCTGCAGTCTTTTCTAAAAATTCAACTTAATTGAAAAATATGCTAAAGTTGATTTCAACAGAATTGTAGATTCTTGGCCCTCATGTGCAACCTGGCCATTACAGATCACCTCCATAGGCTGACTTTGGTCTGGCTCTTCTGCACCCGATCCCAAAAAGTCCTCTCAATCTACACAGAGTGCCTGGACCCCACAGGCATTCGAGTTTGTAGTTCTTGGTTTTACAAGGGAGGAAATGCTGTTAAGGCTTCAGAATTCTTTAACGTGCTTCACAAGTATACTACCAATTCTGAAGGTACCAGAGAGGTCAAGATCCCACACTTGGGTTACAGCAAGCAAGCACACATCCGTGCGAGCTGAGCTCCTGGGCCCTGCAGACGTAAAGCTGCACGTGAAGAAAGCCTGACCTCAAGCTCTGGGAGGAGAGTGAGGAAGAATGCACCTGAACTAGTGCGTCCCCTCAACAAGTGTGCACCGGGTTCCTGTGCGAGTCCCCGTATGATTCTGGGCGCCGGAGAGAACAGCAGTGGGAGCTCAGACAAGACGCCCACACTCAACAGAGCTCACATCCTGGCTCACAGGCTACCGACCAATCTGTAAGCAACGCAGGTCCGGGAGCGGCAGCCGTCAGGGTCAAGACCAGAGAGAAGAGAACACAGCGCTGAACGAGAAACTAATTTACACTGCGTGGTTGCAGCCCTGTTGAGAAAATGGTGCTTAAGCTGAGATTGAGCGGTGGGGACAGAGACGTATGAATAATATAGAAACAATAACATATACAACACTAATGTAGTAATATATAATGCATACACACACTATTATGTATATATTCAGTGCCCTTCACCAGCTCCCAGAAATCGCAATACCTCCCATCACCAGAGAACATTTCAAAACAAGGAAACTGAGATGGGTAGAATACTATCCGCTCAGACATAGACCTCACTCATTCATCGGTCACCAGTTTGCGCTTTCTGGGTAGACGTGTCTATGAAGCTTTATCACGTGTACATCTGTAACTACAAACACCATCATGACACAACTATTCCATCACCAGCAAGAACACTGCTTGTTTGCTCCTTAATTATCATAGTTTCTGCAACCTTAACCGCTGGCAACCACCAGTATGCGTGTTTGTAATTTTTCAAAATTTCTTTAATTTTATTTTGTTTCTAGACAGAGAGTGGCAGAGAGGCGAGGGAGAGACAGAATTCCAAGCAGGCTCCACATTCAGCACACAGAGCCCGATGTGGGGCTTAAACTCACGAACCATGAGACCATGACCTGAGCCGAAATCGAGTCAGTCATTCAACCAACTGAATTATCAAGTGCCCCTGTTCTCTATGATTTTATCACCCTAAGAATATCATATAAACGTGCTATAAATCGACCTTTTAATCTCACTCAGCAAAATGTCCTTGAGATCCATCCAAACGTCTGATGTTTACTTATTTACTCCTTGAAGGACATCTGTGTCACTTTTATGTCCCAAAAAATTACTGAAGACTCCAAATTGCTTTTGTGTACGTGTATTATATGTATGGAAAATGTACCATGCTGGAAATTCCATTGGAAGCATTTAAAAACATTTATTAATTCCCTTGAAATTAGCATTAACAAACCCATTATCTGTTCATAGGGATCTTCTGTTTTTCCGAGAAATGACTGTATCTGTGCAACTCTGTCTAACGGAAGGCCTGCCAGACTCACACACTGGCCTCGGCATTCAGTGCGCTGTGAGATCACAGGTCACGTGACCTCTGAGAGCCTCCTCTAAACATTCACGACAGAATGAGGGAGAAAAACTAACATCTTGCACGATGATGAAAAGCCTTGTGACCTTGTGGACACACTGAAGAGATCTCCAGGGCCCCCCGGATTTCCTGGAGAACCACTGAGCAAGTGTCTTGGATGATAAAGAGGTCGGAGTTTACATGGAAGGAAGTTCAGTGTAGGGTTTTAAGCGAAGAGAGTGACAGAATCTGATTTTTAACTTTCTGCAAAATCACCCCTCTGGGTTTGGCAACCATCATGAACGCCTCGGGCGGTGGAGGACGGCCAACAGTGGCACAGGAGGCCTCAGGGGCAGTGGAGGGACTGATCGGGAGGCGACAGAACAGTGAGAGGAAGACAGACACAGTGTCCAAGGCGCCGTGAGGAAGCAGAGGAGGGAGATGAGAGAAGGAGAGGAAGCAGGGATCTCTCATCATTCTGTACCTACACTGGTGTTGGTAACTCTGGCAGAAACAGAACACTCTAGGGTGAATTTGGCAAAAGAGAAAAGTGTGCATTTAATGGGACGTTCCCTCCCTCTCTCCCTCCTTTCCTTCCTTTTTCCTTCCCTTGCCTTCCCTTCCTTTCCCTTCCCTCCCCATCCCTTCCCAAGCTGCTATCTCATTGATGGCACAAGTTAAAATCAATGACATCTTACATGTAAAGGACCATACTTCTTCTCCATTCCACTACTCTCCAAACATAGATTAGGACGGACTACAGATTTCACAGGCAGTTCCGTAACAGCTCTTATAACGAAGAAGGCACCAACGTTTAATGATTCCATTTGCCTCTCCGTGTTGTTGGAGCCTTCGTTAGGAATAAACACAGGAGAGTTCAGACCAGAGGACAGTAACGTTAGGTAAACATATCACCCAAACAATGTAACAATACTCACTTTTTTTCCAGATACTCATCTTACCCCATTCTTTTGGAGGATACTATATAAACAAAATTATTTTATTCGAGTGAAAACGGAGGCGTTTGTTTAGACCTACACATAAACAGAGATTCCTCAGAATCAGCAACAGATAATTAGAGGGTCCCTTGTGTGCCAAGAATGTTCTTATAACAGATTCCAAGTTACAGGAGAAGCAGCGTCTGAATCCTTCAGGAATAAATTGTATATACAAGGTTAGCGGTCTTTAGTTTATAACGCAGTGCCCATCACTGCATTGATTTAGACATAGAGAAAGCCGTTCCCCTCTTGTTTGTCAGTTCGTAGGCTCCTTTCCTGCCTTCATTTTTTCAAAGGCACCAACACATGTATTCAAAAACAAAGCCTTTTCCTCAGTTGTCTTATTAAGATCACATAGACTCCAAAGGCCAGCCACCTGCCCAACGTGACGCGCTCTTGAAATACTGTACCCTCAATGCAAAGAAACCTTGCTTCTAGTCAGGGTTTTGGACCCTGTCTTAGTGCCGTACCCCCGGCAGGCAGGTGTCAATGGCCTATTAAGAACAAGACCCACAGCATTTTCATTTGGAGTAACAGGTAGAGAGACCTGGACTAATTTATAACAAAGTTCCCTGAGATGGCCGGCATATTCTATGGTCTACTCAAATTGGATAACACACCTTGCTCTCACTCTACGAAATTGTATTCTCCCGCCTAAAGGAAACTGAAGCTTCACATTCTTTGAGAAGACATCTCCGTAGAATTAACTGGGTTTTTTTTCTGTGCTGTCATTACGTCATGCTGATCGCTGTCTGTTGAGCACACTCCTGGGAGTACAGGGAGCAGAGCAAGCTCTCCCATGGCGGGTCCTGTGTCTACGTCACCTCCGTGCTGCCTGCAGGTAGCACGTGTAAGGGCGGGTGCTCGGGACATTTCCAACTAAAACTCACACAACACAGGGGACTCTGGAGAGCCATAATTACCGTTAAACAAATCATTACAAGTTCATCTGTTTACTCTGCCTCACTGAATGTTCTTCAAAAGTGAAAACGACAGAAACCATGTCTACACATACCCCACGGGGCTCAACACATGGCTTATTTATGGACTGCTTAACAATTTGCTCCTAAGCGCTGCATTCATTTCTCCGTCCTGGACCCTTCATGGCCAGGAACAGCACAAAGGGCAAATGCATGGGTACACAGAAGCACCACACAAAAGATTTCCGAAATATATGTGATACCGTGGTTTTTACGCATGACACCGGAAAATGACAATTTTTGAGTTTGGGCTGCCTGTCTGGATGCTACAGCGTGGGACAAGCTATGCCTGAATAACAGATAGATCTTGTGTGGGACAAGGGAAGGCAGCCTACCCCAACAAGGCAGGCAACTTTGGGAAGGCCTCAAAGGCAACGGTGATGGAGAAGGGGGAGACCTTCCTAGACCAACAGCCAGGCCAGGCGCATCTCGAGAGGCGGAAAGAGACCACAGCAGCCAGAATACGCTCTCAGCTGAGTAAGCACTCTTTCAACTCACTGATCCCAAACTCCTTCCTCTACATCCAGGAAAGTTCCAGGGACACAACTGTCCGTTAGCTCCTTCAAGCAGGCACGAACACCCAAGTGGAATAAAACAACGTACAAAAGCAACATCCATCAGGAAGGGAAAGAAAAGAATGAGAAGATGCTACACCCATCTATCATTAAGAAACTCCAAAAGCTCAAGTCAGAAAGGCAAGAACCAATCAGTTATTTTGAGAGCAACGAACATGGGCGTCCGTAAATGGTAAACTGTGAATCAAAGACTGCCTTCAAACACGAAGCAGGAAACAGACTGTGGGGTCATCGAAGACTATTCCACGAAGATACTAGATTCAGAAAAAGACCCTGCAACATGGCAACAGCTGAACAGACGCTAAAAATCAGGGCTCATCTGGGGGTCATAAAATTAATTTACACTGGATTTGGAATCACACGGATTGCAGAAAAAAGGGGAGTCTAGAGAGCGTGTTCTCTCCTGGGAGGGGCACGCAGCTTGAACCCCTGGGAGGCCGCCATCGCAGTGCCAAAGCCACAACGGGTAAAACCAACATGGGACACCAACAATTAACAGGTGACGCCAATATTCTTGACTTTGTGGTACAGGGGATTATGCCCTTCCTATACAGGTTTGACGTTGAAAATCCCAAGTTCATACAAAGTAAACATTCCATTGTAAGACTGAAACAAGGTCCCACGTAACTGTAGTTGCAGGAGCTCAGATTTGAGAGATTACTACGTACCTCAATTGATCTTCCCCAACCCTCATGGCAAATGGTCTCCACTTTACAGATGCGGACACCGGTCTTGGTAAGGCTAGGAAGCGGGTCTGCAACTGGCCGGCCAAGGAGAGCACCTTGGCTTGAATCTGTGTTCATATTCTATTGTAAGGTGGAGCCTTCCTGACTTTCAGAAAGAGCTGACCCAAGAATGCTTTAAATAAAAGCCTCCCTGATACATGTGGAGCATAGCCCACTTGTCATAACCGAGTGAACATGACTTGCCAGTAACGTGCCTGTTATAACACAGCCAAGGGCACACAGACTGTGCAGATTCTGGGGGAGTTGCCCACTCTGTCTAGACGCAGAGATAGAAGCTAGAGAGCTGCCTCAGAGCCAGACAGCAAAGGATAAAACACAGGATTCCTCACCCCAAATTGACTAAGATCAACAGGAAAAACTATTAATGTCCCTATCGATCAAATCCATGATACGGTTTTTAAAACACTGATGGGAGGGTCATCTCTTCCTTCGAAGACAATAGTGCAAGGTAGATGGAAAAGAAGAAATCTTCATTTTGCTTCCTCTCTTTCTTCCCTCAAAACAAACTTTCCCTGGAAACACGTTATGACATCAACAAGAAAGAAAAGCTACGACTCTTACAAAAATCGATTTGCCATTTTTAACATTTAGGTCAACAAAACTTTCCCACTGAAATTCGGCATTTGTGAGCTTGATCTTAGCGCTCAGTCAAAGCGAAAAGCCAAGGTCCCGTAGAGCGAGGCACTGTGGGAACATCTGCATTCACCGGAAAGCAAAACATCCACAACGCTTTTCACAGAGACTGTTGTTCAAGAAACATTTGCCTGTAATGGAGAAAGACAGCCAAATGGAATGAACGACTCTGTTTTTTGTTTGTGTCCCACATCCGAGGCGGGCCCAGCAGCTAAGAACGTGCCTCCCCTCTACCTGGAACGTGTCTCATTCCCCGTCTCCAGGGTCTCTCGGGTCAGCCCCCTCGCAGGCTATGGCAATCACTCCCCACACGAGGCGGTTTACATGAAAACACATGGGGTAACTTGGCCACACCACGTCCAGCAGAAGCCCCGAAGGCGATCTACCGGGTCTCAGCTTGAGACCTCAAAGCATTCCCCAGGGCCTCTGGGCCAATCGGAACACTGTGATCTACCCAGATTTACAGCCAATGCCTCAGGAGGGAAAAGAAAAAAAGCACACTGCCAATGAGATTCTCAGACAGTCTTGGGCCAAAATCACGCTCACTTCTGGGTGTGTGAGCAGTAGAAACCATTTTGTGTGTAATTTTTAACTGGAACGTATTCAGAAATTACAATCACGCTGATCATTTATTTTCCCTTTATTCAAAAGAAATGCTTGGTACTGCAGCATCAGCTATGATTCTGGGACAGTCTGATTTGAGGGAGAGACACCATCAGGTCCTAAGTCGGTGTCTAAGGAAGAGAACCTTCCTCCATGGGACACATTTCCATATTTCAGCCCTCGTCAGCTTCTGCGTGACCCAGATAGAGCTAGTCCCAGGGAACACTCTGCCCGGCGTGATGGAGCTTACAGCCTCTGGGTGTATATTTTAACACCAACGCACATTTTCTTCACTCCCGCAGCAGTGCTCTGATGTATGGAGGAGAGACAAGCCGCCTTTTAAAGAGCCTGGTTCCACACCTTGCTGGAAAGCAGGCTCGCGGACTCTGCCCGTCAGCGAGTCAGTGAGGACCCAGCTAAGACCTACTCCGGAGGAGACAGGTCTCGTGGACTTAGAGCTGAGCCTACACCATTTGTGTCATACACAGTAACAATTACCACTATACAACCCACGGTTTCATCAACTTGATTTTGACCTGCTCCAAAACCTACACGCCATCGTGACAATGATCCAATCCTCGGGGACTTGTAGGCAGAGCAGACCACAAGCACCGAGGAAGCTGTCAGAAGGGAACTACAGTCACATGCGTCAGGACTGGAAATGAATCTGGCAGGCAGTAAAGGAGAGGCTGACCTTAGGGAAGTGCCCCCCAGCAGGTGTTCAAGGAAAGCTTACAAAGGATGTCTTTGCAGGTATTTTCCATACATGATCCCACGTCATTGTCACAAGGGCCCCATTGAAGGAAAAAGTGTATCTTCTAGCTTCAAGGTCAAGGGAGTAAAGCTAGGAGACCATGTAGGCCAGCCAAGCCAGCAAGACTATGTAAGCCAAGACTCAGGGAGCAAGGTGACATCCCTAAGATCACACAGCTCGCCAACGTCAGCGCTGGCGTCTAAAACGCGCTAACTCTGCCTAAAGACCATGACTTTTCAACCACAACATGTGGCCCCAAAAGGTCTTCCCAGGCCCACAACTTGTTGACGAGTTCTGCTTACCAGGCAAGAGCCGAGGTACTGTTCATATGCTGACTCACTAAAGCCTCACAACCACATCATGAGGGGTGACATTTTACAGAGGAGGAAACTGAAGCGTCTCTGATCGCACCCGCAGAAGCCCCCCGAGGCCACAGTGCCTCGACCCCTTCACCGCTCTGAACAAAACAGACCGCACATTCGACACGCCACTTTACCGTTTTCGAAGTCAGTTTGAATGACATTCTAACAAGTAAGAGCTGAGACAGATTATAAAATGGCATTGCCAGACGACCTGTTTTTGTAATTAAAACATGTCCACGGGGGGAAGGAGTACTGGTTCTGATGTTCTCGAAAGAAGCAATTTCTTCTTAGGTAGATTCCTGTCACAGGCACAGGGAGTAAGCAATTATCAAAATTTTGAGAAACATAATCCCCCTTTTGAAAACCGGCATACTGACACTGTTGGCTTCTCTGACACGAGTAATGCGCTAAATTACACAAAAAGTGGAAAATGAATAGCGATTATATGGAAAAAACCGAATACGATCGTCTTGGGGTTTGAAACATTTGTCCTGCATTTCTCACTCCTTCTCAGATTCTGAAGGCTGACCCGAGAGGAGAATGAGTCACTCGACAGGTGGGCTGAGAACATGCCAGATCTGGCACTCTCCCGCCACAGGAAGCGACGGTGGGGGAGCGCCAGCTGTCTGCTAGGGATTGTGAGGCAGATGGGGTTTGCCGTGGCCTCCCCCCCCCCCCCCCCCCGCTTTCTGAGTGGCCCTCTCCACCCCCGGGGTGGGGTCCTCCATGGTCCCGGGGACACACACCCATCCCACGTTGTAGTCGCTCTTCTGGGAGAACCCAAGTCTTTGCTGGAAATCCTATGTGCCTCCAAGATGAGAAGAGAACTGTCAGGGAGAGAGATTCGGGGAGAAGTGGAAGGGTGTGGGGGAGTTCGCAGGGGCTTCCCGGCCAGCTCTGGAAGGGGCCAGCACCCACACGCATGTGCACAGTCACAGCCTGGAGGCTCAGTCGGCTCACAAGCCAGGAGCCTTCTCCCCAGGGCAGGTCTTTTTTTTTTTAATTTTTTTTAACCTTTATGTATTTTTGACACAGAGAGAGACAGCGCATGAACGGGGGAGGGTCAGAGAGAGGGAGACACAGAATCTGAAACAGGCTCCAGGCTCTGAGACATCAGCACAGAGCCCGACGCGGGGCTCGAACTCACGAACTGCGAGATAATGACCTGAGCCGAAGTCGGACGCTTAACCGACTGAGCCACCCAGGTGCCCCAGGGCAGGTGTTTCTAAACAAAGTGCTCTGGGGTCCGAGGGTTCGTCCAAGGCTGGCCCACGAGTGCGGAGAAAACGGAATGGACAGAACTCCGCTCCTCTCTCCTCGTCCCACAAGACATCTCTCATCCATTTGTCTACCGAGGTTCTACGGAATACTTCTCCAGGGGGTACCCTCCCCGCAGCATCCTCCCAGTAGTCTCGCTCTTCTCTCTCAACCCCCCAAACCCTCTCACCTGCTCGCTTAGCCGGTGACTTTGCTGCCCTTTTCCCAGAGAAGACAGAATCCGTGAGGGCTCCACTGCCTCGTCTGATTTCGTCACTACACTACATAACGTTACGGGGCCCCACCATCCCCTTCTCCTTTCTCAGCAAAGCCCAACGCCTCTTCCTTTCTTTAATCCTCCCCACAAGGCCTTGCTCTTGGGGTTCTCTGCTCCTTCCATTCTACTGCCTCCCCCGTCAAAAAAGAAATCGCTCTTCCTCTCACAATCTCCGCCAGCTGCGGCCCAATGTCCAACTTCTCCACTCTTTCTCAGAGTAGACCTGTCACCCCAACTCTTTCTTCACCTCCCCCAGTCCTGCATCAGCCCCCACCTCCCGCCCACACTCGTCTTACACCCCAAACGCTCTCAGTTGTTAACTCTATTCAGCCACACTTTGATTCCTAACTTCCCAGCCCTCTCAGCACCGTGTGGCCCATGGGCCACCCACCCTCCAACTTGATACTGTCCTTTCTCCGTCTCCAAGTCTGCACAACCTCTTGGATTCGCTCCAGTCCCTCCTGGCTCCTCCCTTGGTTATCAACCCTGGCCCTCTTCCCTCTGCACACAGTCTCCATAGGATGTCTCATCTGTACACTGGAACTTCTCTGCCAAGATTGCCAAAATCCACACCTGGAGACCAAAATAATATATCCAAAAACCTCGAGATACAAGCATCCGAAAGCTGACCTTCCCTAAATTAACGTCTTCACTTTCCCCTCAAAGCTTGACCTTCTGTTCAGTAAACCGAATTATCATCTGCCTGGTTACTCATCTGCAAATTTCCCCATGACCACTTCTCTCCCTCTCCCTCTCCCTCTCCCTCTCCCTCTCCCTCTCTCTCTTTCTCTCTCTCTCCCCACCCTCATCCAATTGTTGGCTGGGTCCTGTCCATTCTATTATCTAAACTACATGCACGCATATTTCTTTCATTTTTTTTCTTCGACCCTCCTGCCAAAATTTTACCTGTGACGTCAACCCTTACATGGACAGATGCACTAACATCCTAGCTGGCTTCTCCCACACACACTTCCCTGTCTATAAGGCCGAGCAATATTCTCAAAATATTTATCAGGTCAAAAGAGTCTCATTTTTCAAGCCTTCTGATGGCATGCCACAGAAGTGAAGATAAAATTAAAACTCCTAAGTATGCCCACAAAATGGTGTGATCGGACTCCAGCCTCAGTTTCCACCGTCCTCCCAGCTCAGCACCCACCCACCAGAGCTAACGCCTACAGTTACTCAAATGGATCAGGATCTCTCCTGCCTCGTTTCTCCTTTTCTAGTAGGTTCCCCCACCTGGAAGTGTCTTACCTCTGGTCTTTCGCCACACTCACCTCTGCTGACTCTTCAGACATCTAAGTACCACGTCCCGCACGTCTTCTCTGACCACCCGCTCCACCTAAACTAACACCGTATTCTCTTAGTAAAATATATGTACTTATTTTGGCTTGTTCTAGGTTAAATGGCTGACCCACGATCCCCATGAGGGCAAGAAGGACATCTTTACTTCTCTCCGAACTACGACGCGACACCTGACCGTGCTCCCAGGAAGTGCTCAAAAATTATGTGTAAATCACGGAGCAAAAAAGATTTGACTATTAAAAACCACTCTTGCCTCTGAACTGAGTAGCCCTGTCAGCCCGAATCTGGGCCCTGCACATAGGAGTTCAGGGGGAGGTTGGGAAGGTCACAGTGACACTCTGCCATCTGTGCCTTCAATTCCCATTGTAACACCTGTTGCAGTGTCACTAGCTACCTGAGAGGCAACAGCAACAAGAAAGAAACAGAAAGAAAATGAGAGGAGCAGGAGGAGGAGGAGGAGGAGGAGGAGGAGGAGGGGAGGAAGAAGAAAGAGAAAAACATTTAATTTTTGTAGTTGAAGCACATTTGCTATGTAAGGAATACTCTCACCGTTTTCCTTTAAGATGTGGTCTATGAAACACGCCCCATAGAAAAGCCTATCATCTCGATAATGAACGCTTGCGTGTGCAAAGCCTCCGTTACTGTCACTGTTTGCACAGGCCAAACACATGGCTATCTTCGGAAGGGAGCGTCCTAGGAACTCCAGGGTCACATGTACATAGAAATGAAATCTCTCTTCCTGATGTAGGAGGAAATGAAAATGCAACTTAGCTCTATTAGTTCTGGAGCAGATCGTTTCACAGCCCGTACTTTGAAACAATAACTCACTCTCCCAGAGGCATGAAAGAATTAATACAATCCGCAGATCTGCCTGAACAGGTTCCCAAGACAGTCATCTAGGCACTCGGAGAATGTGACACTGAGTTCTGTTTCCTGTTATTACAGTTTTCTGAAGTGTGTTCCCTGAAAAGATACTGATTTCAATCTAAAAATCCTAACTGCAGTTTATAAAATGAGCCACAATTTGAGTTTTCTCTTGTTCAGGAATTCAAATGTCCAGAAGCATCTCACTTTTCCTAAAAACAAAAACAAACAAAAAAAGCTACGTGGTTGCAAAAAAAGAAGTTCTTTTATCTATAGCTCTTGTAATGTGGTTATTGCTCAAAATATCAGGAGTGCTGGAAAAACAGCCCATGGAGAGCAGTGCTTTATTGTACAATTTAAAGCCAAACATTAGGGAAGAATAAGAGATGTGAATGGTCTATCTATTCAACTGGAATAAGAGAAAAAAGAAGTAATGCACACATCACAGTTAACCAGTGGTCCCCAAACTCATTTCTTCATTCAGCAAACGTTTTTAGACTCTACTCAGCTTGGAGTAAGAAATGATGAGTAGAAGATACACAGACCCCGCTCATTCAGTTTGCATCGTACATTCAGTCAGTCAAAAAGCATGTCTGGGAGACATGGGCTTCCGGCTATGGGATGAATAATTCATGGGGATGAAAGGCACAGCATAGGGGACGTAGTCAATGGTGCTGTGATAGTGTCACACAGGGATGATGGCAGCTATATGTGTGGGGAGCACAGAATCATGTGTAGTCTTGTCAAATCACCATATTGTAGGCCTGAAACTGTTGTAACATTGTGTCAACTGTATTTCAATTAAAAAAAGAGAGAGAAGGGGTGTCAGAGTGGCTAACATTAACAACTCAGGCAACGACAGACGTTGGCGAGGATGCGGAGAAAGAGGATCTCTTTGGCACTGCTGGTGGGAATGCAAGCTGGTGCAGCCACTCTGGAAAACAGTATGGAGGTTCCTCAAAAAACTAAAAATAGAACTACCCTGCGACCCAGCAGTTGCACTACTAGGCATTTATCCAAGGGATACAGGTGTGCTGTTTCGAAGGGGCACAGGCACCCCCGTGTTTATAGCAGCACTATCGACAAGAGCCAAAGTACAGAAAGAGCCCAAATGTCCATCGATGGATGAATGGATAAAGGTGGTGTGTGTGTGTGTGTGTGTGTGTGTGTGTGTGTGTGATATATATACATATATACACACATATATATACATACACACACACACACACACACACACACACACACACACACTGGAATATTACTCAGCAATCAAAAAGAATGAAATCTTGCCATTTGCAACAACATGGATGGAGCTACAGTGCATTATGCTAAATGAAATTAGTCAGAGAAAGACAAATATCATAGGACTTCACTCATATGAGGACTTTTAAGAAACACAACAGATGAACATAGGGGAAGGGAAGGAAAAATAAGGTAAAAACAGAGAGGGAGGCAAACCCTAAGAGACTCTGAAATACAGAGAACACACTGAGGGTTGCTGGAGGGGTACTGGGTGGGGGGATGGGCTCAATGGGTGATGGGCAATGAGGAGGACACTTGTTCCCATGAGCACTGGGGGTCATGTATAAGAGATGAATCACTGAATTTGATTCCTGCAATCATTATCACACCATTGAACTAACCTGGACTTAAAAGAGAGAGAGAGAGAAAGGCGGGAAGAGCAGCTTTCTTACAAGTGTCACTTGTAGAGGATTCTGGGATCGCTGATTGTCTCATCTGTGTGTGACCAACATTTAATAACCTGGGCAACGGTTCAAACCAGCATCTGTACTGGGCCCGCTCCTGTGCCTAGGACAAGCATAGGCTGTAGGCAGGAGAGAAGACACCTAGAGGACAGTTAAAAACTCGAGTTGTCCTCAGGGGTGGCCGTGATCAGGCTGGTTAACAGATGAATGAGACGGGTGGGTCCTGACTCACCATGGGTTGGCTTACGTGAAGGCACTATTTACTTCCTCTTATCTTAACACAGCTTTTGATACTGAGTGGTTTGAATTTTTTATGTTTATTTATTTTGAGAGAGAGCACATGCGTGTGAGCAGAAGAGGGGCGGAGAAAGGGGGAGAGAGGGAATCCTAAGCAGGCTCTGTGCTCTTTGCACAGAGCCCTATGTGGGGCTGGATCTCATGAATCGTGGGATCATGACAGGAGCTGAAATCAAGAGCGAGAGCTCAGCCGACGGAGCCATCCAGGCGCCTCTTAAATAGTTTTGTTCTTCAATACGTCAGGCCTTCCAACACTTCTGGAAATCATCACTGCTCAGCTCTTGAAGGGGACGTAAAATGAGGTCAAGAGGTTTGCCCCAGACCTCCTCAAGAGCAGCACTCACCGGGGCTGCTGATTCTTTGTCCCTGGACCATAACCCAAACCGGTTTCAAAACAGCATTCAGCACACCCGGCCGTGTACCTGTACCCAACACCTTGATGAGGCATTTACCAGGGTGTTACTACGTCGGAAGTGCTCCTATCACAGCAATTACAAAGAAAACTGTACCGCATTCTTGCAAGAAACAGCATGTGTCACCTATCCAGGCATTTCCAAACCTTTCTAGTATGGTAGTCAGATGCGAACATTCTTGTACTCACCAGAAACCGAGGCTTCGAAATTCCTATTCTTACAGCTCACCTGGGACAAAGGGACAGGAGCACCTACCAGTCAGCACTGCTGGGGGAAGAACACTGTGCTGGAACGACGTCTGGTGCGTGCAAGGTAGTTAGCAGGTGGTTGGGACGAGCAGAAGCCCATGTTCGACCAGAGAGAAACTGCTTCGACACTTCAGGAACAATATTAACAATGATGACACAGGTGTAGTGCAGTGAGAGCACCCTTCTCCTGCGTGAAGTGCTTCACGCAGATTTTTCCAAGAATGCCCAGACCCACTCAGTGAGGAGTGTCCTTATCCCACTTTACAGATGAAGAAACTGGGGCTCAGGATACCGAGCAGCCCATCAACAGGTAAGCCACTGGGCTTTCACCCACACTAGATCTGAAGCCCTGTTCTTACTTCACAGCTAACTACACTCCCTCCAAGTGCAAGCGACTTCCAAAGGGGGGCCTGCTTGCAAGCTGATGGCCAATTTCAGACATTTAACATAGTGGATCCATTCACCTTAGAAGGAAAACTCCCAACCTTGCATTCTAGACGCCCTGAGCACTTTCTTCCGGCATGAAAATCATGCTCGACAATTAGAAAAGAGAATCTCGGCCCTCAAAATGCCTCTGCAGATATACTTTGCATGAAAATATTTTTATTATCGTGGAAATGGATCATCAACCTCTACTTGGAAACAAGCTACTTCAAACACTAAATTTGTTTGAACTTCTAACGACTACAAAGATATCCACCTGGTGCCTACTATGCGTCTGGCTTTGGGTCGGCTTTGGTTTGGCAAAGAGAAGAGCCGAGATGAGACATGGTGGCCGTTCCTGGTCAGTTCTCTGCTTCTTTGCTGGCCTTGAGGCTCTCCGAGATGCCACGGAATCCAGACCTTCCGGAAGAGATTTAAGAAAAGGAGACCATGGTGTGTCTGGAGAGGGAGGCTGTTCTCTTTAATTTCCACTTTCACCTTCTGTTATAAGAAGGATCTGCCAGTTCTAAGCAGTTTTAAAAGGCTGCAAATCATATACATAAAGGAGAAAGACTTTTCTTCTCTTTTTCTTAATTGTATCCACCAAATATGAAAAAGAAAGAAAAAGTATGTGACACAAATAGACAAGTCACACAAAATCATACAACCTGTTGGAGATCTTGTCTTATTTTTGAGGATGTCGGTGACATCGCTCATATCAATTATTGAATGGTTTCTTAAATATTTTTAATGTTTATTTACTTTTAAAAGAGAGACAGAAAGCGCAGAAAGAGAAGGAGACACAAAATCCGAAGCAGGCTCCAGGCTCTGAGCCATCAGCATAGAACCCAACATGGGGCTCGAACGCACAATCCGTGAGATCATGACCTGAGCCGAAGTAGGACACTTAACTGACTGAGCCACCCAGGTGCCCTGAATGATTTCTTGAAATGGTCTCCTTAATAAAAGCAGCTTAAAACCAAACTAAAAGAAATTTAAGTCAAACAATAACACCTAACGTCGTGGGGGATTTTCTCGGAGTCACTTCCGACAGTAACATCAACAGGTGGATACGTCTGCTGGTCTGTTGCTCAGAATGAGCTCACGATGAGCACAACACCCCCAGTTAATGAGCAGCAATACCAGAATGTGAACCCAGGCAGTCTGGGGCCCCGCTCTCTGCCCAATTTCTCAATGACATCTTCCTTCTTAATTTACATAATGTTGCAAAACATGATCAGACAAAAATATATAACTCTTGGTACCACCTGCAGTAGAGAAAGTGAAATCTGGATTTTATAAGATCTCAAATTTTCCTTCTGAATGTTCTTTCCCTTCCAAGGTCTATCATAAACAAATTACCAAAAAAATACAGAAGAATATCATGTGGTCACTCAAGCTCAGACTCTGTCGAATACTTAGAAATTTGAAAGAGCCTCATCCTTTGGCACAACAGGAGTAGAAATGGAGACTGAGACACAGTGTGTCTAAATATTTAAGTTATAAGTCAAGCGAACAAACTGTTCAATGAAACTTATTTCAACATAGCTTGCATTGCTTTATTGATATTTTGAAAATTTAATTAAATCCTACTCAATCTTCATGATTATTATAAAAGTAAAACTACTTGTAAATCTAGTATTTCACGCCCATCTGGTTGCCAACGTTGGTGTCGGGCCTCACGAGTGTCATCCCTATGATTACATGCATATTTTTCAAAATACCACGAACCGTGTCTGTTTGCAAAATGCTAATTACCATGTTCTGAATAGCACTGGATTGTTAAGGCCTTTCAAAGCACAAACTGGGAACATGAAGAGCACGAATGGATGCTCACCGTGAACAGAGAACAAGGCTTCTATCCGCACGCGAATCTGCTGTGTGCATGCCCCACCCCGAGCAGGAGGGTTTGACGGGTGAATACGTCTTCTCCCTTCCTTGTGCGGCCCCACCACCTAGCCGGGGGAGGGGGGGAGGTGGGGGGAAGTGTCCGTCCCCACCACCTAGTGGTCCGTCCACCCCTGGCGGCCTGCACACCTGTACACGTTTGGACGCAGATGGCTGGCTGGTGACTCAGGACAAGAAGTGCCCAGAGGCGGTTCTGGGGACCGAGCAGGCTGCGGGTCACACTTTGCCTGCATAAAGCACAGGCTCCTGAGGGACCACGTGCCCCTGTGCTATCTCCCAGCTCTGTGTGTGTGTGTGTGTGTGTGTGTGTGTGTGTGTGTGTCTGAGGAGCACATCCCACTAAAATGTAGGTCCCAGGTCCCGGTGCAGGGGTCTCTCTGGCTTGGGTCTAAGGCTGGACTACTTTGAAATCTATGAAATGAATTTTTCCTTTGAACTAGAAGGTTCTGGAGCCTGCAGCACGGCTTCAAACCCCAGTTCCCTATTTACTGGTCCATGTGGCCACAGACAAATCACCATTCTGTGCCTTTGTTTCATTTTTAAGATGGCAATATTAAAAATATTTTTTTTTATGTTGGTTTATTTATTTTTGAGAGAGAGAGAGACACAGCGTGAGGAGGGGAGGGGTGGGCAGGGAGGGAGACACAGAATCCGAAGCGGGCTCCAGGCTCTGAGCCATCAGCACAGAGCCCGACATGGGGCTCCAATCCACAAACTGTGAGATCATCACCTGAGCAGAAGTTGGACGCTTAACTGAGCCCCCCAGGCACCCCATAAGATGGCAATATTAACAGTGTCCCCCTCCCAGAGTTGTTTGATGAAGACTAAATGAATGAACACATGGGAAGTGCTCACATGGTCACACAGGCCCTGGCATATTCTAATGGGTGCATAAATGTTATCCCTTTTTTCATAAATATAACCATCTCTTTTGTTTTCTTCCCCAGTCTGCTCTGTAAATCTGATCAAGTCCTATTTGTAAGTATCCATTTGTATCTAAACCTTTCACCCAAACAGATTTCTCTCTTTCTCAGTAAGGAAAATATCCAAATAAAAATGGAAAATTGTTCGTATGTGTATGAGAGAATCTATCTAACAGTATGAAAATATTTCACTCACGATTTATCACACATCTACCCAGAAACTTCCCCAAGGAAGTAGGCTCAGTCTCTAAATGCTATGCATCACTGGAAACAGGTGGTAGTATTCAAAAGGACCATGTGCAATAGCTGTCTGTTACCTGTAACATTTATACCATATGCAAATGTACATAGATCAACAGGAAGACGACACAGGGAAACTGTTATTTCCCACTAGTAAGGACTTCCTTCCTGCTGCTCACCATATATATCAGTATCATAAAAGGTGAGACGTAATCATAATAAACGTTAACATGTCCGTGAAATGGATTATGTGCCTGTCACCTGCTAAGCCCTTTATGTGCATGGCTCGTATAAGCCACACAGCACCCCCACAAGGGGTCTCCGTGATGACCATTCAGTAGGATGGGGAAGCCGAGATCGAGACCGGCTACGAGGTAACGTGTCAGAGACTGCACAGAGAGTTAATGGCTGTGTTTGAACCCGGGTCTCTGGCTGGAAACCTCTGCGCCCCCAGATACAGCTACAACACGAAGGGAAAGTTATATTCACAAACTTACGTCCTCATCATGGTCCCCTGTTCATTACTTTACGTTTGTTAGCAACAAGTTTTCTCAAACTACCTGAACTAACCAACGAATGACAGGCTGCTGGATTGAGTCACCCCACTTAGACTACGAGTTCAGGGCTGACAGCAAACGGGAAGAAGAAAACATAAACCGTGTTTCCACGAGCGAAGGAAAGCGTGTGCCAGTTACTCAACCCACCCACACAGGACTCTTCTTGTCAAAGAAGAAAGCTCTTAGTGGCTCCAGTTATTCAAACTGTCTTGGTGTAAATGTTCTCATATTTTCCAGATGCTTATTCAGCTCTCCACGCCATTTTCTCTATGCGGAGTCAGTGACACTCTGTACAGAGGTGACGGCTCATGTAATTCAGTTGCGTGGGCATGTCGTTTCCAAAATGACAGTAGAAAATAATGTCCCAAGGAAACCAAAGTGGACAGAATACTGAGTTATCGCGTAAAAGAATTCCTAGACATTCTTGCTGGGTTTTGGGGGGAGAATCCATACTTCTTCAAAGAACAAAGTAAAGTTCTAAGTGTGTTACGTATAAGATGCTTATAATACCATGAATCAGAGAAAAGAGCTTCCACTGGAGACTGGACTCTAAGGAGGTCTACAATGGTACGTGTGGTTGTCAGAAGCTCCTGATGCAGTGACTGTGGGAGGGAAAAGGTACAGTAACTTCTAACAGAAGGGCTTCAGAAGTACTATCAAATCTCCACCTAAAAAATTAAACCAGTACCAGGGGGTAGTGTCACTCACACGTATACTAGAAACGTACGTTTTTGTAGTGGGGGCAGAAAACATCCTTGCTAGCTGGCTTAAGGGCATTCACACCAAATGCCTTAGTCCGCTGTGTAATCTCCAATTTCCAAGCAGTCCCGTTGTAAACAACACGAAGTAATTCCAATTTTTCAACACTCTGGCACTGCTTGTTTGCACAGTTCCTCGGGAACCCACTAATGGATAGCACATGCTTTCATTTTTCATCTCCGAAGAAGCTCAGCACACGACCGAGGACTGCGGCCAGACCAAGATCCCGGCACAGGCTGTTTCTTTCTTCGTTTGTTCCGGGACAAAATCGCTACCTCTGCGTCAGCACAAATTCCAAACTGTGATAGCGGGGACGGTTGTTTTTGCTTCTAAAAATAGGCGTCATTTATATTCATACAGATCATACGCCAATGAGGAGTCCGGGATTGACACACACAAGACAGAAATCCCACACATTCGGCACTGATACCGGTGTCTGGCACCTCATTGCAGGCTGCAAGGCAACACACAGACTGTTACTTGGGGCGGGGGGGCTGGCTCAGTGGGTAGAACAGGCGACTCTTGACGGCGGGGTCGTGAGTTTGAGCCCCACGCTGGGCGGAGAGATCACCAAAACTTAGAAACAAACGAACAAAAAAGACTAAGTTCTAGGCCTTTCACAAGCTTCAGGTACAGCAGGAGACATGAGACCACTTCTCCTTATTATAATCCATAGTGGCCAGAATTCCAAGGTGACCCCTGAGGACCCATGCCTTTGCGTGACCCCCTCCCCCGAGTGGGGGCCGGGCCACTGAAGGTGATTAGGCCAGAACATATGACAAAAACTGAAATAACTTTGCAGATCACTGACTTCAGATTATCCCCCAAGGACTCAATCGGTTGAGCCCTTCGTAGAAAGGTCTAAGGCCAAAGGATGAGGGGCAGCCACATGGCAAACTGCCATGTTATGGGGACGGTCAACTGTCAGGGAGGGTGGGTGGCCCCTGCTTGCTGGAGACCTCAACCTGCCCACCGCAAAGAACGCAACTCTGCCGACAGCCAGGGAGCATGGGAGAGAACCGCAAACGTCACATGAGACTGCGGCCCCGGCTGACACAGTCACCTGCATTCGAGCAGAGGACCCCCCCCCAAACCGCATTCAGACCCTGCAGCTACCAACGTTCTTGGATAACAAATCCGTGTGGCTTTCACGTGCTATGCTGGAGGTGACTGTGCAGAATCATGAAACGAAGACACAAGCCCTGGAAAAGGTAAAGTCTTGTGAATTTCACGATGAATAAAACCTTGTTTTTCTCCAGTCTCAGAATGCGCAGCAAGGCACTCTGGAGTCACATAACAGCTATGGGACCTTCGGGAAGTCACTCCACCTTGCGCCTCAGTTTCTTGGCCTACAAAACGGGGAATAATACCTGGAGTTTGTAAGGGTTCGGCGAGAGCCCAAGAATAAGCTCCCCATAAAATAGTATCACTGCTCCCGTTACCGCTGTAATTATTACTGCCAGCATTACTAATGTGACCAAGGCACACACCTGATGCCTCAGCCAGGCGAGAAAGTACGAATGGGTGAGTAAACGAGTGAGGGAGTTCTGGAAAGGCTCACGGAAACTGCAGATGACTGTGAATGTGGCAGGCGGCAGTGGGTTTTAATCATTTATTCATTGAGACCAAATTACTGAGCCCTTCAGAATCATTTTCGTCGCAGTGCCCAAGGCAGGGACCGTTCAGTGACGACCGTCAGCCCCGAGAGGAAACGTGCCTGCGGTGTTGCAACCAGAGATTGGGAGAGACAGGAGCCTAGGAGCTTGCAGAGCTCTGTGAGGACTCGACAAGGCCGGGGCGCGGTTTTCGTGGGTACAGGAAACCGCAAACCAGAGGCCCCAGGCTGCGTCTCTCCCCCTCCCCTCCCAGCCCTTACCTGCTATTCTCCAACATCCCTTGCAGGTACTTGGAAAGCTGGTGCCTGAGGGTCAGGCTTCTCACTCAGCACACGGCTAGGGGGAGGGGAGGGGGAGAGCTGTGATAGTCCCCAGAGACCAGGAAGCTGGCTCACACCACCCCTGCCCCTGCCCCTGCCCACTCCGAGTCACCAGATCTCCTTGGGAGAAGCTCGCACACGTCTGGGGCCCTCGCTCTTGTGGCTGTCACGTGCGGGATGAGCCCGCAGTCTCCCAGCTCTGTCAACAGGGCTTTTGCATTGAGGACCGTAGCAAACAGAGAAGAGACTCTCAAAAGGCTACACAGCAACCCTGCACAGCTATGCACCTGAGCCCTAGGAAGAGGGAGCAGAAAAAAAACGGGCACCTCCCTGGAAGGGGCCTAACTGCACAGCTTCCCGGTTGCGGCCCGAGGGTCCAGTTTCTAACAAGACTGTATCTAAGTGTTAGTACCTAGTATTAATATTAGTACCTAGGTGTTAGAGCTTCAAGCGCCTCTTTGGAGCACTGACAGGTCTCAGCACACCCTCGACCACGGGGAGTCACTAAGGACAAAGAAGTCAGGGTGCACAATCACCAAGTCGAAGGACAAGCAGGCGCTCGGGCTGGGTTGCCTGACAGGCTCCATGTCCCAGACGAGGCCACTCTGTCAAGACCGGGAGACGGGGCTCCACATTTTGTCTAATGCACAGAAACCACCAGAGAGTCAAAGGAAATGAGCAAACAGGACTATGTTTCAAACAGGAGGAAAAGATAAAACTCGACAGTCAAAGACCTCAGCGGAACGGAGATAAGTGACGGATCCGACTGAGAGTCTCAGGTAACGCTCACAAGGATGCTCATGGAAGTCAGGGGACAATGCCCAGACAAAGTGAAGATTTCAACAAAGAGACAAAATGTTTCCAAAGTACCAGAAGAAATCACAGAGCCGAAACACATAATAACTGAACTGGAAAAAAATCAACAGGAGGGTTTCTTAGCAGACTAGACTGACTAGAAAAAAGGACGAGTGACGTGGGAGACAGGGCAGGGGAATTCATAAGCCGAGGGGAAAAATCCAATAAACAGAGGGAAGACGGCATAAGGGCCTTATGGGACACAATAAAGTGACCCAACACACACAGTACAGGGGTCCCAGGAGGAGAAGACAGAGAGAAAGGGGCAGAGAGCTTATTCAAAGAAACAATGTTTGAAAACTTCCCTGATCTGGGGAGAGACCCAGATATCCTGACCCAAGAAACTCAAGAGTTTCAAGTAAGACGAATCCAAAGAGACCCACGGTGAGACACAGCGTAATTAAACCGACAAAAGTTAAAGACAAGGAGAGAAGGTTAAAAACAGCCGCAGGAAGACAACGTGTTACACAGGGGAACCCCCAGGTCAAAAAGATGAGCCACACCAAGCGCCGGGGAGGGTGTGGTGAGAGGGAGCCCATGCGCCGTTGTGGGAATACAACCTGGTGTGGCCGCTGTGGACAACAGGACGACGGTTCCGCTAAAAGTCAGACGTAGAAATACCATACGATCCTGCGATCCCACCTGGACATACATCCAAAGGGAGTGACAACAGACCTCAGAAGGATACATGCATTCTCGTGTTCATGGCAGCCAAGATAGGAAAATAACCTAAGCATCCGTCAGCAGATGAGTGGATATCGATAGCACACATATATATACGCATATGCATATACGTATACATCGCATTTTCTTTAGCCATTCATCTGTTGATGGACATATACACACACTGAAATATTATTATATATATACTATACTATATTTAAATATATTTAAACATACACTACATATATTTATATTTATATATACTTATGTTATATATACTATATATATTTATACTATATTTTTATTTATATGTACTTATATATATATACTATGTATATGCTATATATTTGCATTATATGTATAAATATACTACATATATTTATACTACGTAGTGAATATTTAGCCATGAGAAAGTAGGAAATCCTGGCATTTGTAACAACATGGCCCTCGAGGACATTTGTGCTAGATGAAGGAAGTCAGGGAAACACAATACTGCATACCATCTACATGGAGAATCTCAAAGTGTCCAACTCATAGAAACAGAGACTAGAATGCTGCTTGCCAGGGGCCGGGGGGTCGGGACACAAGGAGATGTTGGTCAAGGAGTATAAACTTCTAGATATAAAATGAATAAATTCTGAGGATCCAGTGCACATCATGATGAATGTAGTTAATAATACTGTATTGTATACTTGAAATGCATGCACTTTAATACTTGCTAAGACAGTAAATCTGAAATGTTCTCATCACAAAAAAGAAAAGGCAAATATGGGAGGTGACAAAGGCATCAGCTAATGCTTTGGAGGCACTTGTTTTACAATATATATGTTTCTCAAATCAACACATACTTCACCTTAAACTTACACAATGTTACATGTCAAATCCATCTCAAAAAAGCTGAAAAAAATAAAATTCACAGCCCCGATGTTACAAAGCTCTGATCATGGCTGAGTGATGGCAATATCCATGAGGTTGAGGGCTCTGTTTGCATTTTTGTCTCCCTTCTCAGTGGTAAGATTACGAGAATTTTAGGAAAGAGTCCAAGAATAACTAAAATCTTAGGATAAAATTTTTTGAAAGCCACTGGAATTGAAGAAGGTATACAACTAAAAAAAGAATTCTCCTTAACCATTAAGTGCATCTCCAAAAATGCTTTTTTATTCTAGTGCCAAGAGTTTTAACTCAAGAAAAATAATGCTTCTGTGTATTGAGTGAAATTCTACAGGAGGAAAATGTTCCCAGGGTGCTTATTATTATAAGTACAAGAATTCTAGGTATTTATTAATATAACAATAACAATGACTATAACCACATAAACAGTCTGATTCCTAATAGATTGAATGTTTATTTCCTATTATTCTCCAATTCTTAAAATTCCCATTTAGGAAAACTAAAATGATACAAATGAACATTAGTTACAAATCCATCCTGTGAGATCTGATTATTGATTATTTCTGCTTGAATAATTAAATCCCATCCTCTAGCCTTCTTGGCTCTGGATATCTCAAGTAACATTCTGCTGAAAGAAACTCAGGCTGGAAAAAAATAAGAAATGCGGATGAAGGTGAGGGCATTTTAGACATGTGCTCATTCTACAGTTTGGATAATTATCCATTTTCGGAGATACGCAGAAGAAGAGTAATACGCACATCCAGTTTGGATCGTTAACTATTATACGATCCATAATAAACTGCGAACTGTAAAATCAAAGATGGCCGTAAGTCTTGGTAAAACATCTATTATCACTGCATCTAAACCTACTCCAGGAGGTCAGAAATATGCTTCCATAGATTCTGGGTCTCCGGACTAAGGATTTTATTCATATCCTAATTACACGTCAATCACAAGTAAGAATCTGGATAAGACCAATGTGTTTGTCATCTCCAGGATGTCTGCCATTTCAAACATTCTAAAGTGCAAAGTTATTTCCTGTATTTTCCAGTGAATTCAATTAATGAAGGAAAATATAAAGCAGAATTAGTAAGATGAGCGCCAATGACGTGTACTTAAAAATTAAGAATGGGCCTGTAACAGAAAGAGGTCTCTATTCGGTTGAAAGGTCTGGCTGGCACCAACATCAGGGTTTAGTAGCAGCACCTTTAAAAATTATTTTTACGGGAGGAAACCATCTACACCAAAGGTTGTAGGTTCCTCGGGATCAAAAAGCTATCGTTAATTCATTTTCAATCATTAAAAAACACTGACTGAGCACCTCTTTTTTGCCGGACCCTGTAATGGGGACTGGAGCCATGGCGATGTCCCAGCCAAGCTCCTGGCCATGCAGAGCCTACACTTCACTGGGAGGGGCTGATAACAGATGAGGAGACAGTGACACGTATCATAAGAAAAAATTACACAAGATGTGAGTATGGGGAGTGAAGATGGCTGGGAAGGAGCCAGGTAGGAAAATGGCGGTCAGACAAGACCTGTCCAAGGAGGTACTAAACCCCATGAGTAACTAAGTGACATGCAACCCTACCCTTCAGTCAACTCAACCAGTGAACGATTTAATTTACGCTCTAATTTAAAATTATTCTACAAAATCTTTTGCCAAACAATTAACACGAACCTTGTAGCACTATACCTACTACCACTAGTTGGCAAGAATCAACATTAATGGGAGGAGTTGTCAGACTAGAGAATAAAATTGATTTTTAAACTAACTTTTTTTACGTTTGCTGATTTTTGAGAGAGACACAGACAGCATGAGCAGGGGAGGGGCAGAGAGAGAGAATCCCCAGCAGACTTTGCACCATCAGCACAGAGCCCAACGCAGGGCTCAAACCCAAGAAACTGCAAGATCGCGACGTGAGCCAAAACCAAGAGTCGGACGCTTAACCGACTGAACCACCCAGGTGCCCCGTAAACTTGATTTTTGTAAATCAAGGAGCACACCAGAGATTTAAGAATAACATAGAAGTAAAATTGAACTCAATGAATGTAACTGTCATTAGGGCATCAATTTTTGTCTGTTTGGTCCACTGTTGTCTCCAGTGCTTAGAACGGTGCCTGGCAAATACAAGCTCTTGACAAACATTTGCAGAATGAATGAACGAATGGATGGATGAATGAATGAAACAAACAAAAAACTGAAAATCTCCTACTTACACTACATATCAAGGATAAGGCAACAACAACAACAAAAAGGTACAGGAAATCATGCCTTCTATCCCTGTAGAACTAACTTACAGGCCAGTCAGGGGAAGCGGAGCTATTTACAAAACATGGCAGAAGGTAGTCAGGATAGTTCCTTGCAAGCACATGAGAGAGGGAGAGAGAGGGAGGGAAGGAGAGCTGTGGGGTGATTCCAGTGGGGAAACAGGAATGACTTTAAGAAGGAGGCAACATTTGGGGCGCCTGGGTGGCGCAGTCGGTTAAGCGTCCGACTTCAGCCAGGTCACGATCTCGCCGTCCGTGAGTTCGAGCCCCGCGTCGGGCTCTGGGCTGATGGCTCGGAGCCTGGAGCCTGTTTCCGATTCTGTGTCTCCCTCTCTCTCTGCCCCTCCCCCGTTCATGCTCTGTCTCTCTCTCTCCCAAAAATAAATAAAAAACGTTGAAAAAAAAAATTTTTAAAAAAAAAAAAAAAAAAAAAAAAAAAGAAGGAGGCAACATTTATGTGGCTTGTGGAATTGGACACAGTCGTAGGAATGCCAAAGGGTACGTCAAAGATACTCGTTGACCAAACAAGTTTGTCTTTAACCAGAATCACACACAAGACAGCAGGTGTTAAAAAGCACAAAGAAAAGAGCGAGCAGGTCCCTGTCCAGGGAAGAGCCAGTAGCCAGCTATGAGTGAGGTGGACATCTTATGTGAGGAGGGGGGAATGGGCCATGGAGGTCCTTCAAGGCCGCGTGTGTAACCCGAGATTGAGACTGAGGAGAATTCTACCCGAGAGCTGCTCTGCTCTCTCTCCAGTTTACCAACTTGAGTATCTCAACACAAACTGGCATCATATACACATTTGAGACAGGTGCCTCACAGAGTACACTTCAGAACGCATGCTACTCTGCCCCTACTAATGGACAGATGCATAGTGGACACGTAAACAACAAATCTGTATTGCACTGAGGCTACAACACCCAGTCTAGAAAAGTTATTTCTAAGTGATAATTCCGCATCTTACTCTCATCTAGAGGTTTCCAACATTTTGTACCCTAAAGATGGCCAAATATTCCTGTGGTTTTCCCCATGCCCCACATCACCCTTCCACCAACAAAAAACTTTCCTAAGTTTTTGGAATTGGGGGAGGGGGCGGACTCGGTCGGTTAACCGTCCAGCTCTTAATTTTGGCTCAGGTCACAATCTCATGGCTCATGACTTCGAGCCCCGTGTCGGGCTCTCTGCTGACAGTGCGGAGCCTGCTTGGGATTCTCTCTCTCCCTCTCTCTCTGGCCCTCCCCTCTCACTCTCTCTGCCTCTCTCTCAAAAATAAATAAACTTAAAAAAAAAAAAAAAGAAATACTGCATCACTTTTTTTTCCCATTCCAAGTAACAATGTTCTCCGCTTTCCCTTCATATCTGAAAAGAGTTCTGATCCCTAAGTTTATCTAAATGACACATGGGTAGGAATATGCAAACCGACATTCTTTTAATCAGACCACAGCTACAGTAAAATGAACAACAACAAACCTTGAAAGCAAAGAGAGACACCTGCTTTAAGAATGTCTATCTTGCTCGAATCCAGAGAAACCACACAAAAAAGCTTCTTCAAAACAACAAAAACAAAAACAAAAAACAAAACACAACAGGTCTGCAAACTTTATCCTACTACAAAGCTGGGGCTTTCAAGGTCAAGGAGAACAGCCTATGGGAATAAATGTTTTGACCACTGCGTATGCTCCATGTTTCTCAGTTACTTCTATATTTGGAATTTCAGAATCATGGGGTGGAAACTTCAAAAACAAAAGAATTGCAAAATCCTGCCAGTGTGTGAAATAATGTACTATCAGAGATGTTTTGATTGAGAAGCTGACCCAGCTTCAGGGTCCCTCCCTTGCAAGGGCTCCTTGAAAGGTCCTGCGAGAGGCCCTAGGAATGTGTTTACCAAGTCACATGTTTTAGTAAATTTTGCAAAAGTAAGATATTTTGAATGCAATCATCTAAGACCATTGTCTCCTTCCATCAGGCCCCCCTCACGTCAGGTGAGGATGGAGGGCTCAGTGCGTGGAGGACATATTGCCAAGTCGTCCTAAGGAAAGCTGAGCAGAGTTTGCATGTAATGGACTCCATTTCTATGGGATACAGCCATGCCCTCGTATGGGCAAGTCGTTGCTACTATGCTGGTATAGGAATATGGCTTCCAGAATTATCTTCCCACCTACTGTGCTAACTCCTCTCGAACCTGTCGTCAGGACACAGAACTGCAAAGCCAGAGGTTCTGTGGAGGTAAGAGCAGGTCCTCTGGTGCCTGTTTCCAGAATAACAAAAGTAGAGGATGAGAAGAAGGTTGGAAATATGTGGAGGCAGTAGCTGGACTATGGAACAATCTTCTATGTCTTCCAGGTGGTATATGAAAGACACCTGACAGAGATTTGCAACAATCTCAAGAAGATACTGGACATCACTAGTAATAAGTTGTGATGCTAAGAACACCTTTCCAGAGTGCTAAACAATGGGGAAAAATTGTTTTTTGATTAGCCATGCTGTAAGAAAGCTCGCACAAACTTCCTGTTCTCTTTACAGAAAATGAAAGACACAGTCATGGTCATAGGTAGAAACATTACGTAATTAGTTGTTATTACTGATCTCTCTCTCAATATGTATGTACTGTCATACCAAAATTTCTGTTTTTTTCTTTTAAACAGAACCCCCAAGGAGCACCTGGGGGGCTCAGTGGGTTGAGTGTCCAACTTCAGCTCAGGACATGATCTCGCGGTTTGTGGATTCGAGCCCCACGTCGGGCTCTGTGCTGACAGCTCAGAACCTGGAGCCTGCTTCGGATTCTGTGTCTCCCTCTGTCTGTGCCCCAACCCCGCTTGTACTATCTCTCTGCATCACTCAAAAATGAATAAACATTAAAAAAAATATTTAAATAGAACCCCCCAAATTATATAAGCTTACACGCACACAAAACTTGGATTACTCCTTTCCCTCAAGTCAATTTACACTTTATCTCTCTCCTGAGGACTTCACGTAAAAAATTCTGATGGGTCATTTAAAGAACGATTTTTAATTCGCACATAGATGTAGAAGAGTAAGAGGCAGGGAGAGATTAGTGCATTTCTGCTGCCCTCCATTCTGTGACAGATCAATTAACAAAGCCTCTGGGAAGAAAGCGTGATTTCCAAGCTTAGGATGGGGCTCCGTCTCCCGCAGGGCTGGTGTGGCCAAGCTGGAAGCCAGGACCAGCATCGCGTCTCATAAATGCCTGCCTGTACCAGCCATCCAAGAGTGAGTGCTACAAAATACTGCCCCAATCCTTGGGGCTTAATATAAATTCATGATCCCATGGTTCTGGAGGTTAGAGTCTGAGATGTACCTCACCGGGCTAAAATCAAGGTGTTGGCGGAGTTACGTTCTCTTGGTGACTGTATCTTCCAGCTCCCAGGGGCCTCCTACCTCCCTTGGGCCCTGGCCCCCTTCCTGCAATGCCAGGTTGAATTCCTCCATGCTGTCACGTCTGTGGGTCGCACCCTTCTGACTCCTCCTCCCACTTACAAGGACCCTTCTGATCGCCCTGGGCTCATCGGATTCTCCGGGAAAAGTGAACGCACGTGACCACGTGAATAAATATTGTGGGGCATATATGTGTCATTTTAATTTAGTGAAGCTATTTTCAGTCCACGAGATGTTTTCAAAACATCTGTATCTGGTGTGAGTACATCTCACAGTTCTCTGAAGAAAAGTGTATAGTTTATACACAATTACAGAAATGGAGAGCTAGAAAGAATATCTCAGAGATGGTTAGGTCTAGTGTTACTCAACCTACCTTTGGCAAAGGGCAGTTTTTCTCTTTAATGTTTGATCTGCTGTTGACAATTTTGTAATACATAATAAAAATGAATTATCAAAAAATGAAATAATTTGAAAGGAAAACATGTAAGTTCTATTGTTTAAGTAGGTTTCAGCAGACATAAAATGATTCTGGCAAATCATGTAGAATACTTTGATTTTTTGCACTTATCTCGGGAGAGATGAATTCACTGGTCATTACTGGTTCCCAAACCACACTTGGCCTGGCACTGATAAAATCCCCTTATTTTATAGAAAAGTAACATGAGAACCGTAAGAATTTCCAATTTTCTTGAGCACTGGTTATATACCAAGCATTGATCTGGATTCTTCACATAATTTATTTTACTTAGTCCTCAAAAAATCCTTTTTGATGGACACTATACTCATTTTACAGTTGAAAATAACTGACGTCCATAAAATAGGACACATCTGAGGAACCCTCTTGCACTACTGGTGGGAATGCAAACTGGTGCAGCCACTCTGGAGAACAGTATGGAAGTTCCTCAAAAAGTTATAAGTAGGGGCGCCTGGGTGGCTCAGTCGGTTGAGCGACCGACTTCGGCTCAGGTCATGATCTCACGGTCTGTGAGTTTGAGCCCTGCGTCGGGCTCTGTGCTGACAGCTCGGAGCCTGGAGCCTGCTTCTGATTCTGTGTCTCCCTCTCTCTCTGCCCCTACCCCACTCATGCTCTGTCTCTCTATGCCTCAGAAATAAATAAACATTAAAAAAATTTTTTTTTTAAGTTATAAGTAGAACTACCCTACCATCTGGCATTGTGCTACTAGGTATCTACCCAAAGGATACAAAATTCTGATTTGAAGGGGCACATGCACCCTGATGTTTATAGTCGCACTATCAACAATAGCCAAAGTATGGAGAGAGCCCAAGTGTCCATCAACAGATGAATGGATAAAGATGGGGTTTATATATACAATGGAACATTACTTGGCAATCAAAAAGCATGAAATCTTGCCATTTGCAACTACAGGGATGGAACTGGAGAGTATTAGGCTAAGCGAAATTAGTCACAGAAATACAAATATCATATGACCATATGTGGATTTTAAGAAACAAAACAGATGAGTACAGGGGAAGGGAAGGAAAAATAAGATAAAAACAGAGAGGGAGACAAACCATAAGAGGTTCTAAGATATAGGGAACAAACTGAGGGTTGCTGGATGGGAGGTAGGTAGGGGGATGGGCCAGATGGGGGACGGGCATTAAGGAGGGCTCTTGTTGGGATGAGTACCGGGTGTTGTATGTAAGTGATGAATCACTAAATTCTATTCCTGAAATCATTATTACACTACAGGTTAACTAACTTGGATTTAAATTAAAATAAGGGCGCCTGGGTGGCTCAGTCAGTCGGTTAAGTCTCCAACTTTGGCTCAGGTCATGATCTCGCAGTCCATGAGGTCGGGCTCTGTGCTGACAGCTCAGAGCCTGGAGCCTGCTTGGGATTCTGTGTCTCCCTCTCTCTCTGCCCCTCCCCCACTCACACTCTGTCTGTCTCTGTCTCTCTCCCTCTCAAAAATAAACGTTAAAAAAATTTTTTTTAATAAAAATAAAAATAGGACACATCTGATAACATATTAACAAGCCCAGGGAAAGCTAAGCATCTCTCTTCTGGCCCTGTGTGACTGATACCTGAGACAGAACCTTCACTGAACACTTGCTCCTTTCTTTGGCTCAATGGAAAAGAAAACGTTCCCTTCTTCTCCATTTTTAGAGTAACAATCTAGGAATGTGAACAGCTTGGAATTATACCTCGATCTTGCTGATTTTGTGTGTACAAAGCACATGCGGAACAGAAGATTAGATGGAGGAAAAAAACTGATATAGAAACGAAAAAATTACGAGCTCAAGCCCAACGACAACAGTTGTTGATACAGGACCCTGATCTCCTTCCTACGCGTTCGACACAGCTGCGTTTACATTTCTTCCCTACTCATGTTAACCCCAACAAATTAAAACACTGGGGAGTTTGGGCAGTTTTGTTATTTCTCTTTTTTCTAAAGAATGTTTTCCTGGGAACTTCCACGGTAGGGACTATCTATTAAATATGGTATCCCGTCTAGGAAACAAGTCACTAGTTTTTCCAAAAAGCCAGAAAGATAACCGAATACAAACATAAAGTAAGTACAATACTAGCAGCATTGCATTTTTAAAACTTCTGACCATCCAAGCGATTATGTGACACTTGGGAAGTCAAGCCCAGACCCTAATGATTAGTTCAGGCACTGTTTTTGAACCAAGAGGCCTTTTTCTTCCTTAAAATGGCCTTTAAATAAGAAAGAAAACTTTGCTTTTCATATGCAGACAAAGAGACAGAATGTAAACAGGGCATCAGGGCCATCAGCTAGACATTTCAAGTAAAAAGTTCTTGAAATGTCTAGCTAATTGCCTCAAACCACTGCTTTGTCTATGAAGACAAGTGTAGTTGCTTGGTGAATTTTAAGTAATGAGTACAAGCATCTATTATTAATAAGTGTTCTATCAATTTTTAAACCTAGTAAACTATGAGTCAATACTATCCTGAAGCCATGAATTCAGCTAATTAAATATGTTTAAAGTGGCATTCACTGCTCTTTATTTTGAATTCATGAATTCAAAGGAAAAATAAATAACTTGTTAGCAAAGCTTGCAATATGAATGCAGACTTTGAAAGGTTTTTCAAATGCCCTTTGTTTCATACACACCTGTGGTCCTTTGTGTGCTATTCCTCCTGGGATTTGGTATCAAGATCTCTAATATGACTTTTGCCTCCTCTTTTACGATTTTAGCATCTACTGTAGTCGGGGCGTGCTGACTCCACACAATCAAGTCAATAAAAATCAATTAAAAATTTGCTTGTAATTAGCAAAAGCACGACTAGCACAGTCCTTCTATAGCTCATCAGCACAACAGGCTTTGCGGTCTATCCTTCTGGCTTGGGTAAGATCAAACCAATCCAGCGAGGCTCAGTCCAGAGGGTGATCATTGATGGGTTCACCAAGAGTCAGGGACTGTCTGTCTCCTCCTTATCAAACTCCCTGCTGGGGGAACAATGGTGAAAAGCTTGCCCTTGACTCAGGCAATGGACTGTCTGGGCTTTCTGTTTGTTTTTCTAAGAAGCAAACTGCAATTGTGGAAGAGGGTTAAGGGTCCAGAAGGATGGCCAACACAAGACAGAAGGTTGCTGCAGAAGGAAGTGTGCCTGAAAGATGTGAGCTAGAAACAAACAGAATATTCAAGGAACCGGAATACGTCATCTGAAGGGACACGGGGACAAGGCCTGGAGTTGGATGTTAAGGTGTTACGGAACCAGGCTGGAACGCTGGCGGAAAAACCAAGCGGCACTCAGAGATCTTGGTGTATTGGAGATTTATTTAACACCAGTGGGTTCAGAAGAGACCGTTTCTCCAAAGATCTGAGCCCCGAATGAAGGGGGGGAGAGGTAATTTATAGTTGTCAGCTTCCATATCTGTGGAGGGTTTTCTCATGCCCGGCAAACAGGGCAAGAAGAACCCGGAAGAGGGGTCTCCAAGCTGGAGACCAGAGCTTGTTTTAGTCCCACTGGCCATCTTACGGTGCAAAACTTTATTCATTTTCCCAACAAAGGGACCCACAGGGCCGCGAGCTACGGGTCACGGGAGCGCAGACAGGATGTTTGCAGTAGGGATGGAGACAGAAAGCTGGTAAGGAGGTGCTTCTAGACATAAGATAGAAGAATCCAGCAGCACTCTCAAATATCCAGCTCAAGGGGCTAAGTGGCCGGACTGCCTCAATAAGATACAAAAAACCGAAGGAAGAGAATACCCGGCAAGAAAACAATGACCGTTTTTGTCATGTTGAATTGATACAACATGGCGACGCTTCTATAATCTTGGTGAAATACGCGGGGCGCCTGGATGGCTCAGTCGGTTAAGCGGCCGACTTCAGCTCAGGTCATGATCTCACGGTCTGTGAGTTCGAGCCCCACGTCAGGCTCTGTGCTGACAGCTCAGAGCCTGGAGCCTGTTTCAGATTCTGTGTCTCCCTCTCTCTCTGACCCTCCCCCGTTCATGCTCAGTCTCTCTCTGTCTCAAAAATAAATAAATGTTAAAAAAAAAAAAAAAGAAATATGCAAGAAGAGATGCCAAGTAAGCAGTTTGCAAAGTTCAGCGGCGGAGGAAGACCGAGGAATCAAGAGCAAACAGGGTCATTGCTGGGATGAGCGAGAATGCACTCACTCCTAAAGGAAATACACAGAGTGGGGAGAGGCCAGGACAGAATCCTGGAGTTTATCAAACTTCGTTCTATGCTATGTTAATAGTGCTGTCAGGTGGACCATCCCAGATTCCAAACGCTGTGTGTTCCCAGGCTCAAGCCAACTCAAGTCCTTCCCCACCTCCTCCCCTCCCATGTCAGGAACAGAGAACCTGTGTGCCAGTCCGTGTCCTCCAGCACCAACGTAACTATCAAGGGCACAGAAAAAAATAAATGCCAAGAGATTTGAAGAGTTCTCAGGACGGAGGAAAGGGCCATTCTGTACACGCAGCTGTTAAGTCAGTGCCATCTGTGGGCATTTCTAGTGGGTAGACTCCACTTTCAGACATGAAAGAACTTTCTGATTACTGAGCGCAGAGCCGTGAAAGGTGGTGCTTAGGTACGGCGGGGCGTCCCCGTCGCGAGAAGTCCTGTAACGACACCGCAGAGATGTCAATGAGTACATGCCTCGCAGATCATCTTTAAGGCTGTGGTGCCTGCCACGTGTAACTATTACGAATTCTCATGCTCATTAGCGCAGCGGTGTTGTGTTCATTTGTTTCCCATTCATTCAGCACAGATTTCATAAAATTCATTTCATCAACGTGGCTAGAAAAAGTTTAGATGCTTTCTACCAGTTATCGTGAAGTTTCAAAAGGCAAATGTAATTGTTTTAACGATGAACTTTTCTCAGCACTGGCTCCAGTCCAAACCATACCCTTCCTAAAGATCCTGGGAAAATGAGGTTTCTCTTGCCCAGAAAAGCTGCACGCTACATTTGGGCTTTCTTGTTCACATAAACTGTTTTAAGAATTTAAAATCAAGGATCTTAACGAATCCAGACAAATCAGTCACTTGAATGCATCTTCAAGGAGCAAACAACAAACAACGCTTTTTTTAGCTAGCATTTTTTTTTCAATTGGATGAGTCAGAAATGCTGATTTTTAGACTTACAATTGCCTTTTACTATTAAAATTGCTACAACAAAGAAGTTCTCAGATAACGACCATCTTGATTACCAAGCTCTTTGGTACTGAAAGATTTCCAGCTTCATCTGTGAGCAACTCCCTGAAGTTTCAGGAATAGCCAGAACTTTGAAAGCAGTAATGGCAGGGAAGGATCCATATGAAAGTCCTGGGTCTTCTCAGAGCCTTGGGAATGATCATAAAACTTGCCTCCTTCACAGCACGACAGAAGTCAAGAAGCATGTGATTTGGGGTCTGAATTTCCTGTCTAGCCGCTATGTGACCTCGACCCAGTTAATTAACCTCTCTAAATTCCCTCATGTGATAACAGGGCCAAAAATACACCTCGCAGGGAGGTTTTCTGGACCAAGTGAAATAATACAAATAAAGGACTTCACAACACAAGAAACACGCACACTCACTTTTCATTATTCATTTCGTTACACTGAGAGAATTGCTACCTTAAATAAAGTGCTTTTAAGAGATTCCAATTTCAGATTTTCAGTTGTCTATGTATGAATTCACAGGAACATATTTACTTTAAATGGGAAATCATAGATTATAGCTTTTCAGATCTAAACTGAATAAAACCACATGAAACCATCCCCCAAAGGTTTCCTATTTAGTAGATTCTCCAGAATATACCACTCTCAGGATCGTGTTAAGAATCCAGTTGCCTGAAGGGGCACCCCGGTGGCTCAGTCAGTTAAGCATCCAGCTTCGGCTCAAGTCATGATCTCACAATTTGAGGTTTCAAGCCCCGTGCCGGGCTTTGTGCTGACAGCTCAGAGCCTGGAGCCTGCTTTAGATTCTGTGTCTCCCTCTATCTGCCCCTCCCCATTTGCGCTGTCTCTCAAAAAATAAACATTAAAAAAGTTAAAAAAAAAAAAAAAAGAATCCTAAGGCATGTTATTACATTGCTGTGTATTTATCAATAAATCTTTATGTAAGAGCACAAAAAGTTCCCAAAATTGTATTTGCAAATATATAAAACGCTCTATAAATCTGTTAGCAAACAGACGACCTGAATACTCCTCATACTGAAGTCAGGCAGTGAGTAAAGGTGTTCATACTATGAACAAGAGTGACAAGGCACAGGGTATTCATTTCAGGACCCACAATAACAGTGACACCATCACAGAGAGTAGGCATCCCACATCCCATACATATCATATGATGAAGACCAAAGCTCAAAGGCTCAGGGCACGGCACCGCAGTGCTCGCATGCAGTCACTGTGGTGGGCGAGGTTCAGGGGAGGAATCTCTTCCCCCATTTCTGATGGTTCCTCCCATGTGGAGACAGCTCCACGCGCATAACCCTCGCCTCTTACCATCCCTTCCTTTTTCTCCAAGAAGAGTAGCTAGGTTGACACTTAGTGAGCTTGGAATGAAAAGCAGAACGTGCACAGTCCTCGCTGTCCTGCTTAGAGTTCACTGCAGGAGGACCGTGGGAAGGCCTCCCCCAGCCCAACAGTGCTGGACCTGAGGGTGGGATTCTGCCTCCAGTAAGACTGCGCACACTCAGAAGACATCTCCAACCCCACTTCTACTAGAATCATCTGCCTCCTCCTTTTGCTTATCTCACAGGGTTTCAAAAATCACACGGGGAAGGCACGTACTGATGATGAGGTCTCTTTAAACTCCAACAAGCTCAAGGCTATTCAGTTGATTTCTAAGGAGAAAAACAACCTTTGTTGAGCACCAACTATGAACCAGGCATGATGCCAGATACATTAGAAGAAATAATTAAAATGCAATTCCTGTTCTTCAGAAGATTACAGTCTCGTAAGAGAGGGACAGGGACACAGCACGGCGACAGAATGTGGCAAGGGCCCTACATGTGGCACTCGGGCAATCGCGTGTACGGTGAGAGCTCACGCACGGGCCGCAGCTACAACGCTCCCCCCACCCCGACAGCAACACATGCTGCAGTGCAATGAAAAGGGGCAGGAATAACTACGAAAGAACTCTAAGTCAGAAAAAAATCGTTTGCAAACCACGGTACCCTTGGCGTAGCCAATTACACGAGTTCTCCAACTGCACAGGAAGCCCACGGAAAGTGCCACGGCAACAGAGCTTCCACTTGGCTCTTCGTGGAGTTTTTGGTGGCAGTTGGGGGCAATTCTCACAGACCCTCTAGCAGCAGCAACCCCATGCCCACCGCGATGCTAGCCTCCCGTTTCTTACCTTCCGTACTGTCATTCCACAAAGTAGTTCCTCTGAAAATGAAAACAGCTGAAGAAGATAAAAGAACATTATGTAAGAATTTCTGTGTAGGGCAAGAGGATGCGAGCGCTGAGGCCCGGGGAGGGAGATGGAGAGCAGAAAAGGGAGCCTACTGTCCCGTGGGCAAGGGCCTCCCACGTCCCACTACACCCTGGAACTACCTGGGCATCTCCAAAAACGCTGATGCCTAGATCCCACCTTCTGACTTCCTGGTTTACTTAGTACAGGTACCATCTGTGCTTAGGGATTTTTTTTAAGCTTCCAGGAGATTCCAGTGCACATCTAGTAAGACAGCCATTAACACACACAAAATGGCAAGGAAGTGACAACACCAGATTCCTTTTTCCAAGAGGTCAGATTTGTACTGTGTGGAAGCCTAGATTCTAATCTGGCTCTAATAAGCATGGAACGTTAACTATGCGTTCATAGTTAACTCCAAACTATTTATCCAGAGGTGGCTGCACAGGATGGCTTTCAATGTCACATTCCAGCTCTGGTATGCTTGTACACCAGCCTGAGTTGTGTTTGTTGGTTTTCCAAGAGATGAAAATGATTATGGCGTAATTAAAAAATGTGTGTGTGTGTGTGTGTGTGGTGTATGCAGATTTAATACGTGTATATATATTCATATATGTGTAGATTTTATCTACATCAGGGAGAGCTTTATGTGAGGGAGCTCAAAAAGCGAAAGAAGAATATGAACAGCCAACTACAGGATCCAGAGAGGATCTGACGACCTCAACACAACGATTCACGGACCTTCTCCGAGTCACCAGCACTGCCATTTATTTTGTGTTAGCATAAGTACTAGTATTTAGTATTCTGATATATTTAGTCCCAGTGCCTCTCTCCAGTCCTGGTACAAAGTCCAAGGAGAAAGTTATTAGCAGAGCTTGGGGCATAGAAAAGCCAGTGGATCGATCAGTCATGCCCAGGAACTGTCCCAAGGGAACGGCAGTGAGCCTCCCAGCATTCCAGCCTGCCCACGCCCCACCCCGGGTCTCTGTCCTCTGCAAGGTGTTTAGTGCTCAGCCTACCCTCTGCATCCAAGAAGGGGAGGAAAGTATAAACAGACATGGGGATGTCTGTCTGAGAAAATGTGGTGTAGACCGATCAGTAATGGCTATGACAATCTGAAACCAGGGGAGAAGAGGCAGGTTAAATGGTGGTCCAGGAAGAAACGGACTAATCTATCAAAAAGTGATGCAGAATGTAAAGTTTGTACCCACCCAGTATGACGTGAGGTCCCTTCTGCTTCTGTCATCCCGACCCCTGTTGGATGAACAAAGCCTGGCCGATTTTCGGGGGAATGATTTTGCTCCTCCTCATGCTGGCCAGAGGTGTTGGGACAGTGTGATTTCTGAGTGATTTCCTACAGTGTTGGGAGGCAATGACCACCAACCCGGGAATTCTCGATAAAAAATTTTTTAAGTTAATTTTTATTTTGAGAGAGAGAGAGCATAAGCAGGGGAGAGGGCAGAGAGAAGGAGACAGACAATCCCAAACAGGCTCCACGCCATCGGCAAGGAGCCCGATGCAGGGCGCAGACTCACAAACCATGAGATCGTGACCTGAGCTGAGATCAAGAGTCAGACGCTCAACCAACGGAGCCACCCAGACACCTCCTCAATAAATTTTTATTACCTAAAAATTTAAATTAAATTAAATTTAAATAAAATAAAATTTGTGCCCAAACAGTTCTACCGAGAGAGCGGATGTGCTTCTCCTTGGCACCTGTGCACTCAACACCAAGGGTACCCTTTGTTCATCACGGCGACCCAAACACGCCTCATGTTTATAAGCATCCCTAGGGCTGTACTGTCACCCCCCAGCGGATACCCTTTAGGTACACCAAAAGGCTGGCACAAATGCGTGACTCCACACACAATAACGTGTGTATTTCTCTCTTCTGTTGCAAGCCTGCCATAAAAAATAAGAAATGTTTCACTATTTTAAAAAAAAGTGCTGATTCAGAAGAGGCAGTATAGAATGTTTTGCAATGAGAAAAACGTGTTTGGCAATTTTGGCTTCCCTTGGGAAATCTAATTCATTGAACTATAAAACGAGAGCAAAAATCATATGTGCTTGGGAGATTTACAGTGAGGATTAAATGAGATAATGCACATACATAATGTGCGCGACGCTCTTGGCATTGTCCCACCGTGCTCAAATATGCTCACTGAATGGTGGCGACTGTTGTTTTTTTTGTTGCTAGTACTGTTGCTCATAATTCTTAATTACAATGCTGCATTCCGAAATTACCCTCACGGTGACCTAAAAACACAAAGCCCGAACATCCTGTGATTCAGTGGAGTCTCCAAATCAGTGCTGCGACCACCAAGTTTATAATCAACGTTGCAAACGTTCTGCAGGTGCATCTTGAAAGTCTGGGAATAAACTGGGAACCTGCACGAATCCTAAGAATGTAAGAGACACAGCAAACTTCAAGGAACCTGGCAGAGCACAGGCGGCAGAAAGCCACCTCCGATCTGAGTTCTGTATTTCCCCAGCGACAAAGGTCTCACTCTGCTACTGCCATTTTCTTTTGTCTATTTTGATTTTTCCTTTCTCCATTGGCAACATCAAAAAAATTTTTTTTTATCTTTCCAGGTAGCACCGCATGGCAGCTCTTTAGGCACCCTGCAGAGTGGTTTAATGATGAGGAAAGCCGGACACATTTTCCCTCCATATCCCGCAAACATCACAGCACGAAGATTTTACAGCATTCTCATCTACTTTCCCCTTAACCTGCAACGTTCCTCCTGTGATCCTCCTGAATCGTGAGCAGACACATGGAAATAAAAACATGCCTTCCCAGTCGTGTCTGTAGGAATATGCTATGTTTCTTTTTGACTTAGAACAAAGAGGAGAGGGAAAAAATAACAGAATCAAACGTTGTTACCATGACCGTGGGGAGCCTTGCACACCAACATCAGATGCTTCCTTGAAGCAACAAGCCGCAAAAATTACCATCTTAAAAGTTGGCAACACAGTGCCTCTTACAGAAGAAACTTCAGGGGTGCTTGGGTGGCTCAGTCAGTTGAGCATCAGACTTCAGCTCAAGTCATGATCTCACGGGTTCACGTCCTGCATTGGGCTCTGTACTGATGGATCAGAGCTTGGAACCTGCTTGGGATTCTGTGTCTACCTCTCCCTCTCTTCTCCCCTGCTCATGCTCTGTCTCTCTCTCAAAAATAAATAAACATTAAAAAGAAGAAGGAAGAGGAATGAGGGAGGAAGAAGGAAGGAGGAGGGTGGAGGGAGAGGAAGAAGAAGGAAAAAGGAAGAAGAAGAAACTTCAAGTTAAGGACCTTGATCAGTTTCTTGATGATCAGTTTCTTGAAGGCAGAAAGCAAGACCTGAAGAGTTGAAAGGAGATACTGAAAGGAAGAAACAGCTGACCCACTCAGCACAGGACATGAAGGGCAGGGGAAGGGGGGGGTGCAGGTGGGGACAGCAGCATGGAAGACAGAGAATGAGGGGGACAGGTGCAGTCTGCAGAAGTGTAGGTACATGGAGGCTCAGGAAAGGTATGCAATGAGGCAGAAAGACCCTCTCTATTCTAAACTCTTTTTCAACTCCCCCTTTCTCCACCAGAACTCGGAGTGAAGTCGAATGCACCCGAACCTCCTCGCAGGCTGGCACTAGCAAGATGGAGGGCAGACGTTTGGGTGTCTAGGCGGTGAACTGCCCCAAAGGGAAGAGTAAAGGCTGTGGCCATGCTGGAGGAGCACCGAGGAGCACCGAGAAGCACCAGCACTGATCCAGGTGGGCATGAGATGAGCCCAGAGAGCCAACTTCCGCTTCTAGGAGAAGGGCAATGTGTGGGTTACGTAAGTTAACATCTCTGGCTGCTGAAACAACTAACATAGGATAAAAATATCCTTACACCTACCTTCCTGACATTTCCCTTATACTAGACTTCTTGGGGGCTGAAGAAGCCAGGTGTGTTCACCCACAGGACCCCTGACTTTGCTGTCCCTCTCTCTGGAATGCTCTTCCTGGACAGTGGCTCAGTTTTGTCTCCATTGGGTTCAAATGTCCTCAGAGGGACCTTCTCAGACCACCTCTCTAAAGTACTTCCCTTCCCTTGGATCAAAGCCATTTTCAATCACCTCATCCCACTTTATTATTTTCATAGACCCTAAAAACACCTGCTATTTTTTTGGTTTATTAACTGTATTTCATTGAATCCAAGAGGCCATCAATTACAAGATGTACTCATATTTGTTGTATTCCTAACAAAGCAAAATTCTGCCAATTAAACTAAGACACATGTTTTCCCTACAGTTTTGAATTCTGATTATATATTTAATTAAAGGATGTTCTTTTACATTTATTGAGACATTCTTATCATATATCACTTTCTCACAAACATAAATGGGAAAACATAAATGAGATAGGCTAGTCATTGTTTTGCAGTTAAATACAAAGTCATCGTCATTCTGCCAAAAATGAATGTTAGCTTCATTAATATCAGTTTAAGGGCTCTGTTTCTGGCCTTCCTGCGGCAACACTAACATTTTGTTTTCATGTCATATTATACTGTCATCTTCTCAAAAGGATTTTAAGTGGCGACTAAACTCAACCTGTGGACACATGATGCAACCCAACTGGCCACAATATGGCGTCTTGTTAACAAGTCTGGGCATAAGCAGGAAATGACACCTCCCTCAGACTGCTGTCTGGTCAGTGGTGGGAAACACCTGTAACTGTGAGTCACGTCTGACGTCAACATTGAAACGGAATATGTGTCTTAGAATCAGCCCAATATGCTCACTGATTATAGACCCTCTCACCCACGGCCCCTCCATCCTGAAAACCTAAGATCTATGAGAGCAAGAACCTTGTCTATATATCCCTAGGTATCTAGATTTAGATACCTAAATCTAGCGCCTTGGTGGCTCAGTCGGTTAAGCGTCCAACTCTTGATGTTGGCTCAAGTCATGATCTCAAAGATCGTGGGTTCAAGCCCTGTGTCTGTCAGTGCAGAACCTGCTTGGTATTCTCTCTCTCTCCTTCTCTGCCTCTCTCTCTAAATAAATAAACTTAAAAAACAAACAAAGAGGGGCACCTGGGTAGCTCAGTCAGTTAAGCATCTGACTGTTGGTTTTGGCTCAGGTCATGGTCTCACGATTCGTGGGTTCGAGTCCCACATCAGGCTCTGCACTGACACAGTACAAAGCCTGCTTGGGATTCTGTCTCGGTTTCTTTCTGCCCTTTCCCTGCTTGCCTGCTCTCTCTCTCTCTCTCTCTCTCGAAAATAAATGAACATTAAAAAAATTTAAAAAAAAGATGAAACAATATACTTAGCTACTTGCCTACAACTAGACAAAAAAATGCCCACTGTTCTCAGTCTGGTTCCCTGTAGCCTCTTTTCAAAACTCTTTTCACGGGGGCCCCGCTCTCATGGCGATTTCTTCTGGCATCTACTACTTACATTATCTTTTCAACCATGCTACCTTTCAATGCTCTTCTACTCTGTATCAGGAGTAAGGCATGCTCACAAAGATATTCATTAAGGAAAGCAGTCTAACGAGCTAGTGACTACAGATGATATACTTCCGTACAGCATTATTTTAAAGAGTTCTTTATGCCAAATACTTATGCTCTTGTTGAGACCATTTTCTCATCTAATCAACGACTGGTCTTACAAAGAGATTTGTAAGAGCACAATTAGCTGATGTGTCAAAGTAAAACATACTTCCTCAAATACTCACCCCACCTTTCCTTGATGATCTGGAAAGATACCAAATGAACAGCATGACCGCATACCATATCACACAGTGACTGTATTCATCAGGACAAGATAGTTGCTGCAGTAACAAAATACACCGCTGTGTTACAGTAACACAACAACCTGGACATCTCAATACCTTCGCTCAGAGTTTCTTGCTCACTCACATAAATTCCAAAGCAGCCTCTGGACTGCGTGACCCTCTTGTGGCTCCACTGTCTGGAACTCCCCAGTTGCCGCAGTAGGGGAAGAACCTGACGGAAGAGACACAGGCTCTCCCACCTCTGCCCAGAATTGACAGAGGTCACTTCAACTGCTGCCCAGGAACCAGAATTAGTTATGAAGATTCACTAAAGAAATAGCCCATAAAGTAATCCCTGGCTTACAGTCGTAGCACTCGAGGAGGTTAACGTATTATATTATTGTTATATCTAAATACTACCATTTCAATCCATTGTTATTGTAGTAATATAATTATATAAATATTACCCTTTAATTATTATCATCTCCATTATTGTTATCATCATCACAGATTAATTTTGAATTCTGGTCATTTATATTTCACCAAAGGATGAAAAGTGAGTAATATGGGTAAGAATTTTCCTGAAATCCGTAACACATCCCACTTGAATGATGATCAAAATGTAAGTTCTCCGATTGTACCACGTATTAGTGAATTACAACAGGGGAAATTTAAGTGCTTGTAGAGATCAATGAGTTTTTCTTTATCAGTTATTTTTGTCACAGTGCTCATGATCCCATCAAATGATGGTAAAACGTGAAAATGAAATTTTCCTTTAACTGTCCATGTAATATCTGTAGAGAACAGAGTCGGGGGTCATGCAAACTTCCCAAGAACCTGAGGATGAGGAGTCATGCTAAAATTTCCAGAGAGGACTGTACATAGTGATCCATTCTGCAGCATTCGCTAACACATTTCCCCAAAATCTCCCTGAAGAGGTAGTAATTCTGCCCATCACTCTTGCACACGGTGTTGGCTCCTTACAACTGTAACTGAGCTAAAAACATCTAAAAGATTTCTTAGATAATATGAGTTACAAGTAACTCATCTCTTAGATAATGTGATTTGTTTACAAAATGAAAGAAAAATCGTTAAAGTTTGTCAGATTGCATTTCCTGTCAACAGGTTGAACAGAAACGAGAATCCTGCCCTTAGTTTTGTAATTTTACTTACAGGCAGACCAAGAAACTTCTGTCATTAGATTCCACATTCAGCCCAGTAGTGAGTTCCGTCAATCTCCAAACATAATCTGAATTCATGTATTTTTCTCCATCTCTATGGCCCCCCTCCTAAACCAAGCCACCATGATCTCCTGCTTGAATTACCGCAGCTGACCCCTAAGTAGTAGTGTCCACTCTTAACCCATCCTTATTCCCTCCCCACCATAATCTACTTCTCCCCGCGGCCAAACAGATTTGCTTAAAATAATGCAACACAGGACCTTCCCTCTGCATTTAGAAAAAACCCCATCCGTCCTCCAGCCCCCACAAGATCTGCTCACCTGCTATGACTGGTCTGGCTCTGCTCACCATGTGTCCTAGGTTACGGACTTAGGACAACAGTAATTACTCTCTCTCAGTTTTCGAGGCCAGAAAGCCAAAACCAAGGTGTCGCCGGGGCCAGGCTCCCTCCAGAAGCTTCCGGGGAGAATTCATTCTTTGCCCGTCCCGGCCTCTGCTGGCTGCCGGCTGTCTTTGGCTCATGGCTGCCTCCCTCCATCTCTGCCTCCCTCTGTACATTGCTTCCACTCTTCTGTCTGCATCTCTCTTATAAGAACTCTTGGGATGGCATGAAGAGCCCACTCTGATGGTCCAAAATAATCTCCTTAGCTAAGATCCCTAACATAATCATATCTGCAAAAGCCTTACCATATAAGGGAACATTCAGAGGTTCCAGACCAAGACCTGATGTCTTTGGGTGGACATTGGCTTTCTTTCTGTTCTAACTACGGGTGTTTCCACTTGGTTCCCACTGCCTGGGATGCTCCTTTTCCCAACCTTCACGAAGCCTACTCCTGGACATCATTCAGGTCTCACTTCAAATGTCACCTCCTAAGAGTTTATTTCCGTACAGCCTCACCCAACATCACCACCTATCCACCCCACTGTTACAGCTCTCTGTTTCACTTCCCACTGTTGGAGACAATCCTGATTATTGATTAGTGTCCTTTACCTCTCCACCTCCCCAACCCTAGAAAGCTAGTTCCATGAGAGAAGGGATTTTGCCTTTCCTGGCCTTGATGGTATACCCAGGACCTAGAACCGAGCCCAGAACTATGGTAAGCACCCAACTGTTTGTTACATTAAAGAAAGATTAAATGGTTGCCGGCATCCAATAAAATGGCACCAAAGATGACTTTTTTTTTGGTTCTGATTAATATACTGAATCTTTAGAAATCATGAACAATGAAATAGGAATTCTCAATAATTTCATGGAGATTTTAGCAGGATTTTATAAACTAAGGAAGTGTTTAAAAGCTGGAGAACCTTCTATAATGGAACTTCTATGGGGCTGTTTCTTAAAAGTCATAATAATAAGCCAAGTTTCAAAGTTCTCATTATACTTCCGGCTCCCACACTGAAGAGAATACGGCAAAGATGTCCAAACATATTTACACAGTTGGGGCTGCCCAGCATAAGTGATGGAGATGCTCTCACATCCCCAAGTGTGGTGGTGTTATCAGTAACAAGTGATCTAGTTCCCACAAATGCTATCTTCATTTACACATGGGTCTCTATGGGCATCCTATTTTTAATTCATAGGAACAAACTATTTCCCCTTGAGTTACATACCAATAATAATCGTTAATATCTATTGGGATCTACTATGTCATATAATGCACTAGATAAAAAGCTATATAACCCAGTCATATGATGATGCATGAATGCAACATCAGGATTATGAGTTCTATTCTATTGATTAAAAAATAAACCAACAAGAAAACTTCAGCTCAAAGAGCTGTATCTCCTCTTGTGTGACAGAGTGCTGAGCCCTGGATTCTGCTACACCCAGCGTCTGGGCAGATTATCCACCAGGGATGTGAGGTGGTAGAACTGAAGACACCCAGCAGCCACAGGATGGTACCTCTTATTTACCAATATGGCCCCATGTTAGGACACATTCTGCACAGACCAGTCCCGTGCTTACTCGATCCACCTGATGGATCTCTGACAACCACATGCATTTCCACACCACTCATTGCTCCTATCAGCCACTAATGAAATACACAGGAAGCATCACAGTAGCAATTACACTCCCTAAGAGTTTCGTTTCCCTTACCCTTTGCATGTATAAACCCAGCTGTGTGTACATGAATGGGCGTTCAGAGGTTACACACGCACAGACACACACACACTCACACACATGCACGACCACCTTTGGAGTACTATGTACCGAGTCACTGCTGCGAAATCAACAACGGCTTACACACATTAAACACTAGCCTTTGTTTTGTTTTCAGACGCTCGGCATTGCTAAGGAAATACATCCCATTTATCACAGTTAGAAACATCCTAAGTATACTATTAAAAGAAATTATTGTTCGGGATTAGAAAATTTATCACAGATATGAAATGGAATTCTAAGCTGGGATAATAAGCCTCATAAAAAGCCCAATTAATTCAAATGGTACAATGCCAGGGACACTGGCTATGGAGACACACGATGGCCTTGACCATCAGAAGGCACCCAGTCTGCAGCACAGACGGACCAATCCAGTCATGATGCACCTCCAGAGGCAAAGTCCCGAGAACCCTCACTCCACGTCCTTAAGAAGCCCCCAGTCAGTATTTGGATTAAGGACAATATCTTCATTAGGGATACTTGGGTTTCAAGCAGCCACTTATCTTTGGTACCAAGAGGAACTTGGGGCAGACACAGAGAAGTCTCCTGAAACCCATGGCCTCAAGGGTGTGTTTATGCAGGTCCCAAGAGGGGCCCAGAGTCACAAGCAGGTCTGCTCCCTGACTCCCCGCCCCCATGGGCAGTCTGCCTGTCCTTTCTCTGGTCTGACTGGCTTTCTGTGCTCCTGTATGCACAGAACCCCAACACTTACTCCTCAGCTTTCAATGACCTCAGATGTCAGCACAATCTTCGAGCCCAGATTCAAGCTTTCCAAGCAAGGGAATCTGGTTGGACCCAGGCTGGGCGAAGTGTCTGTCCATGCCCAATGTCCTGAGGCCAGTGGGGCAGAGCAGATAATACACTCGCTTCTCAGCAGGCACTGTGATTAAAGTCTCAGAACAGAGCCATGAATAAAGAGGAAAACTAACCACTATGCCTATTATATGAATAATGAGACAATCACAGTTAGATGGCATAATATCCACAAAACACTTAGTAAAGGTGGGTGAGAGAAGGCTTGAGGGGTCTGAAGCCAGAACCCGGGCCTTTCTCAGAAGGCTGTTCTGTTCGGTGGCAATGAAGAATTTTGGAAAAGGAGGGACCTGGTCTGACTTCCACCTGCTTCTTGTGTGTGGAAGAGACACCAGGATGGGAGCAGGGAATCTTAGTGAGGAGGAGTTCTATTCACCACTCACACAAAACACCCCAGGGAAAGCCACTTTAGAAAAGGCTGGGGTGAGTTTAGGCCTGTGCTCGATGAATTTGAGGCACCTGCAAGACAGCTCTGAGCTGTCTACAGGGAACTGAAGGTCAGGGTCGGTGCTCAAGGGAGAGGTCTAGTAAGTGGTGGGAGGGATGATAAGTCATATAAAATACGTGCACCAGGAGTTGTGAGAAATTGGAGCCAGAAGCATCAGCTCTTGGGGACGCTGGGAAGGATTCTCAGGCAGCAGGTAAGGTAACAATGGATTTGAGTTGGAAGGAGCAGAAGGGGGGTGTCTGGGCAGACAGGTGCAATGGGGTGCCAGGGGGAAGAGAGGGAGTCCCGATAACAGTGAGTGCGAACACAGAGGCAAATCTGCGAGCCTCACCTCTGGAATCTGAAAAAGGAGGTTGTCAGGCACACTGAGCTCTTCTGTACACAGAAAAGGACCCAGAATCGTCTCCATGATTCAGTCTGTAGAGAATGGACAGCCAAGGGAGCCAAGGTTACACAGGACTTCGGAGCCTAGCAACTGTCCTAGAACTCTTCTCCAGAAATAAAAGCGACCCGTCTCTAAAATCACATTGCAGGCCACCAGTTGAGCATGACAGATTTAATGAGCACATTCACCTTCCCTTCCTCAAAAAACCCACGAAACATCACCTCCCAGGGTAAAAAGAAAATAAGTCATGTCTGAAACTGACGCATCTAGAAACAGAAGTAGATGCAAAGAAATAACCAAACAAATGCCAGTTACAGAACAACACCAGCGTGCTCCAGGAATTAGGACGTGTTGACAAAAGGCATGACAAGGGCCAACCTTCGTTACTACAACCCCGAGAGACTTTTCTGTTTGGATCTTCGACTGCAGATACGTACTACTCCGAGAAATAAACATTTTATGAATTATGGCATCATCGATGCGAGAATGAGATTCAGGTTGCATGTAATTTTGCACAAATACACCTTTTCCAGTAATAAATAACACGGGGAACGTGCTCACATGGCACTAAATCTACGTGGACATGTGCCCTGCCAGGCGCGTTCTCCCACACCAGTACTCATCTATCAGCACTCGTGCTTTATTACAGATAAAATAGAAAGAAGCGTCCTGCCTGCCAGACTAAGGACTTTTAAGAAACACTCAAAAACATTCAGGTCAATTCCCTACAAGATTTTACACTCATATTTCACTTACGAACATCATACAATTTCAGAAGGAGAAGTGGCTTTGAGTGGAACCAGCCCCGGGCCTGACTCGGCGTCTGGAAAAGAAGGGTTATCTGAGAGGGTGTGAGAGGATCTGCCCGAGGTCCGACAGCTTGGATGACCGTCCGGAGTCCGGCCTTTCCGTCCTTCCTGCCACTAAGCCCCGCGTTTCTCAAGCTCTGGTCTACTGGCCACTAGAGTAGGCCCATTACGCCAAACGGCCTGCACAAAACATGAAATGTGTCTGCTGTTCGGTAACAAGAAGGGATCTTTGAACACTGGACCAATACAGGATTGCAACCCAGATGAACAGAAAGCTCCAGAACTCCACTTAGGACACAGCGGTCAATCAGAAGGATTCATCCCTCGTTCATCCGACCCGCAGATGAATCTGACCTGCAGCTGGTCAACACAGGCTGCAGCAGGAGAGGGAATTAGACCAAAACATGTAACAAAGTGTGGCGATGGGCACTAAAACACTTCACGGGACCTGGAACACTTTGCAAAACCCTAAACTCACAAACATGCCCACAGACACAAAGATTACCGCATTGTTTCTAGAGTCAAAGTACAGCTCGATTGGTAAATTTTAATCATTAGCACAAGAAAAGGTACCAGCGCTCCCAGAAGTGCTGAATCCCCTTAGTAGCCCACTTTACGAAGTCAAGGTCGAGTTGATCTCACGTTGCTGCCGGAGACCATCACGGCTGCTGAAAGGGTCACCGCTGATGGCACTGACGGGCTTGCACACAACAAAGTCTGTGATGACCGACCGTGAGCCTCCCCCGTACCTGAACATTCTGCCCCCGACATACATCACCTCCGTGCACCTTCTCACTTCCAGAATGTCTGCGGTTCTCTGTCTGGAATTCTGCCCTTCCCAGCAGGCCCCCCTTCCCCCCAGCTCAGGCTGCCTTCTGCAGCCTCTGCCAAACCCCATCCTACCTCCCCACAGCTCCCCGTCCAGAACTCGGAGCCTCCCCTTAGCAGAGAGATCACGGGTTTTGCTGCCACATAAGCATAAGCCTGTTTCCCCAAAAGAAAATGAGCTTCTGAGAGCAGAAAGCCGCCCACCCATCTTGCACCCTACACCTGCAGCCAATTCTTGCTACACTGTAGGCATCCCACAGCCTGGCCTGTGTTACGGAGATGAAGCTTTTGTTATTAGGAACAAATGAGAGGCATGTGGGTGCTTCAGTCTTAGGTCAAGGGCCCAACTTCGGCTCAGGTCATGATCTCGCCGTTCGTGGTTTTGAGCCCAACTTTGGGCTCTGTGCTGACAGCTCGGGGCCTGGAGCCTGTTTCAGATTCTGTGTCTCCCTCTCTCTCTGCCCCTCCCCTGTTCTCCCTCCCTCCCTCTCTCTGTCTTTCATAAATAAATAAATAGATAAATAAACAAACAAATAAATAAATTCTTTGAAAAAAAGAACAAATGATACAAATCCCTAAGTGTGACAGCTAATGTACCACAACAATTCTACGTGTTAATGGAAAACAGTGTCATGGTGTACATTACCCCTAAATGGTATTTACGGAACAGAGAAAAAATTGACAACAGATTCCGGTTTTTCCCTTAACTCACTTGTCATTAAAACATAAATCCACTTTTAAGAAAACCCAAGGAGGGGATCCACATTTACAAAGCAGACACCTTAGACAGAAATTTGCAGCACAAGAGGTATCGTGACAAAGCTCCAAAACGGCAAAATCCTAAAAATCACAGTAAATAAACCAACAACCAAACAGCAAGATCCCTGGTTAAATTAATTTTGTGTAGCAGCGTTTAAAAGGCTTCGATTCTCCAACTGGCTTAGAAAAGTCGTTTCCTCCCAGCCCCGTGCGTATTCCCGGAACGTAGTGGTGTCGACACGCGATACAAATTCACATGTACGAACTTCTAACATGCTTCTACTATTTGATGAGAGAAAGGCCAGCATCCTTGCAGCTTAAATTCTTTGCTTCCTTGCTACCCACCACGTGGTCGGCAGACAGACAGCGTGGGTAAGCGTTACCAGGGGCCTGTGCGATGCAGACCAGCAGAACTCAGCTAGACAGCCTGACTCTGCGGACCCTGCATTTCAACAGGACCCACGGGTATTCAAACGCGCAATCCACTCCGGGAAGCACAACTCTAGTTCACCTGCTTTTCCTTCTTTGTGGTCCGGATGTGTTGCTTCGAAAGAAAACAACTCAACAGCTACAGTATTTCACATACCGTAGGGTCACAGCATGCATGTCACAGCGCTTTGAATTTTTCCAGACTACTTTTAAATACACGTGTCCCCTTTCAGTCTCCATTACCCACTCCAACACCACCAGGGAAAAGTGTACTTCCCACGCGGCAGATGAGCCAGAAGCGGGAGTTGCTGATCAAGTAAAGGGACACGCGCCACACCCCGTCCTCAGAGCACTGTTACGGCAGGGGGAGAGAAAATGTAACCCGAGCGCAAGTAGCTGAAAAGTAAAATGAGACGATAAAGAGGAGAAGGGGACCACCAGGTGTCCCTGGAGAAGCTACTAGTTACTAAGCGGTGACAGAACAAGTCTATGTGGGTCTGAACCGACCCGGAAATCAGCTTCTGGGACCGCAATCCAGTCACGCACGTGGAAGACTGAAGACTGATGCAGATGCAGACTGATGCAGACTTAACGTGTACAAGCTACGGCTTTCAGTGGGACAAAGGATACTACAGTGGTTTTCACCCGAAACAATCACAGCTTCGGAAACAGTAACATAATTGGAATCTACTGCGTAGTTCCTCGGGTAATAAAGAAAGCTCTCTTCCCTAAAAACCAGCGTTGACACTGCACACGGTGACAAAGCTTGGGGCCCTTGCCACGTTTTAATAAATAACACTGTCCGATCGCAAAAGAAGTAGCAGCACAGACAACCACTCAGGCTGGTGTGCAAATTAAATCCTCATTAAACCATTTGAATATCAGAACAAATATAGCACCAAATTGTAATGCCAATTAGAATTTCGTTTCTCAGTCATCACCATAAAACAAAGAGCAACTACAACCGTGTTATTTCAATAAAGTCGTAATTACGCGAAAACGCGCCAGCACAAAATGCAAAGACTCACAGCAAGATGTATATGCCAGTACTGCAGTAGAGACGACATAAAGAGATTGAGCCCACTTACAACCAGTGAGCGCACCTCAAGTCCAGTACATTAAATAATCCTCTGGCTGGAAAGGTAAGGAAACAGGGAGGTTAGTCCTCTTTGTCTTTCCTGACCTCTGCGGAAGGAGTCCTCCAAGATGGAAACCGTGGAGTCATTCTCTTCTTCCCCTTCTCCTTCCTCCTGCTGGAGCCTCACCCTTCAAAGCAGACAACTCCAATGCCAAACGCTCTCTGGACACCCCCTCCCCATTTCCAACAGCACCCCCGTCTGCATGTGACACAGGCTCCTGAGGCAACACATCCTACCCAATCACTGCGACCGCCAATGTCCCTACGATTAGTACTGTCCTTTCCCGGTTATCCAGGCATTTGGAATTCTCTTCCATGGAACAGAACCCAATCCGTTCCAAACTCTGTGTATTGACTTTACGGCTGAAATACTTCCCTTGCTTTCTATTCCCATGGCTAAGAGCTACTTGTTGGCTCTGGCGACATCTCCCTGGGCTATGAGAATAGCTCCCACCTGGTCCTTATCCAGTCTCCCATCATGGGAACATGGGTGCCCTGGAGAAAGGGGCTTCTGTGGTGGACCCCACCTGACCCTTGCTTCCTTCTCTCCCCGTTTCTACTCAGCATGTCCTCTCCTTCCTGGAGAAGAGATGCCCCTATGTCCTCACCCAGTCTAGTTTCCCAACCTATAATGTTCTCCCCTGGTTCAGGTTTCAAAAACAGTCTCAGCGGGAGTGGGTTGAACGGGGACTCCGCTCAAAAAAAAGATAGGTCTACACTCTTATTTCCAAGAATTGTGAGTATTACCTTACACAGCAAGGGACATAAGTTTGGGATCTTGAGAAGAAAAGCATTCCTGGATGATTCACGTGAGTCCAGCATAAAATCTCAGGTATCCTCAAGCCAAGGGAGATCGGACACAGGGAAGCAAAAGCAACGTGACCGTGGAAGCAGAGGCTGGAGGGATGTGGCCAAAGCTAAGGAAAGTCCAAGGCCAAAGAAAGGCGAGAGGCAGATTTTCCCATAGAGCCTCTGTAGCGAGTGTAACCCTGCTGACACCTCGACCTTGGACTTCTGACCTCCGGAACAGGGAAAGAATAAATTCCTGTTGTTTTAAGCCACCAAAGTTGTTGTAACTGAGTGTACATATATATGTAAAACATTAACCTGCCTCTGGGTATACGTATGTCCTTAGATGATCTAGTTATTTTTTATCTTACTTTGGTTTTTTTTTTTTTTCTGGGTTTTTTAGTTGTTTTTTTAAAATCTCCATCTTATTTACCTAGTAGAGTACTTTACTAACAACAGAGGCCCGGTACATATTCATCAACTAAATCAATGACTTTTCAAGTCTTCTGTGGGTTCTCCAACAAGAGAAGTAAGTGTCCAGAGGCACCCAGCGGCTCAGCAATTAAGCAGCCACCTCTTGGTTTTCAGCTCAGGTCATGATCTCACAGTCTGTGAGTTCAAGCCCCATGTCAGGCTCTGTGCTGACAGTTTGGAGCCTGCTTGAGATTCTCTCTCTCTCATAGACTTTAAAAAGAGAGAGAAGTCTCAAGTTCTTGAGGTAGTTAAACGAGAGTCAGATGGGACTGATCACATTTCAGAAAAGTCGAAGGTCCTAAGAACTTCTTTGTGACTAGAACAAGGGAGAGGTTTCCAGAAAGAGATGACAGTGCTGCTAAAATTCTCTAGGAAATGCAGACTGTTCAGAGGTCACCCATGATGGCCTCCCGTGAGATTCAACATCATGCTGCGTCAAGGAGCAACAAAACGGGCCTGACTACTGCATCCCCATCACGACCGCCTGCTCTCAGCATGTCCTGTGCGAGGCCCGGAAGTCACTCCTGGAACCACAGGGAATGCTCCAGCAAACAGAGCTGTTCTCGGAAAGCAATGAGCCTGGGGCTCAGGCTCCCAGCTCTGTAAGAATGAGGGCCTCAATGTTAGGGAGCTGTGGAGATTTTCCTTATCATGCTTATTTCAAAAATAAGGTTTTATCAGGACTAATTCTGTGTAAGGAAAATGAATTGCTTTCTCTATTAAACATGCTTTTTCACAGGTCTGCTATACTTTTGTATGTACTTTTTTTTTTTTTTTTTTTGGATAAAAAGCTGTAACTTTCGGGATGGCTGGAGCTCAGTCTGTTGAGCATCCAACTCTTGATTTCGGCTCAGGTCATGATCGTGGGATCAAGCCCTATATTGGGCTCTGCTTGGATTCTCTCTCTCTCTCTCCCTCTGCCCCTCCCCTGCTTGCTCTCTCTCTCTCTCATTCTGAAATAAAATTAAAAGAAAAACAACAAAGCCACTCCCTCCTTGGTATGAGGAACACTCCAGATCACGAATCATCTGCTGGGGCTATTTTAGAGAACTACTGATTAGATAGCAACGTTTATCCTACAGCCAATATCTGTGTGTAGCCTCCACATTTCTGAACATGCTTGAGGGGAGCAAACATGGATTAGAAGGGGTTCTTGAACCAATGCTTGTAGAAGAAAGAAGAAAGCCTGACCGTCTTGGAACTCTCTTTCGATTTTGGCCGCCATCAAAACACAAAATCTGGCAACGGATCTGACTTGCAAGGTTTGGTTTAACCTATTTTTATCCTTGGAGGCGCCATTTATATTTCATGGCAACTCAAAGCTCTCTGAGGAAGTGATCTTGGGAGACCACCCTCGCCGTGGTTCCAGGGTAGAGACCCCTCCACATACGTCCTTGGCATGTTCAGCTCACAGCCTTATCTCTGGTGCAGTAATCTACCGGCCCCAAGAGTGTCCCCACTCGGGCGGGGGGGGGGGTGGTCAGTTATCTCTTACTCCCATATACATCTGTAGCAGCTCCTGTGCTGGGCGCATAGTACATACTCATCAAACGACTACTGAATCAGGAAAAGCTCACACCCCTAGAGCTGGATTTACATTCTCTTCCTTGGTTACATTACAAACCTGATTCGTCTGCTTTTCAAACCCAGTTAAGATTATTTCAAGGCAGCTTCACTTTCTGTCCTTTTCCCGAAGGCTAGTTTGTATTTCCCTGCATACTGCTTTGAGACGTGAAAGGAACCTTGGGCAATTCAGGAATGGGTTTCATCCTGACTTCCAACTTTATTTAGATTTGTGTTTTTATGTACACGAAGCAGATGGCTAAAAAGTGAAGGCTCTCCTGAAAAGGCTGTAAACTGGCTCGATCCACAGCTTCGGCTTGAACACACTCCAGGAAACAGAGCACTGAAGGTTAAGATTATAAATAAAAACACAACCAAGGGAGACCCACAAGTTCTCAACTCTTACTCAACTCTTATCACCACTTTTTAGTTCCAAACGTTAAATATAGCCATTATACTGACCATAAAAAAGCCCAGACTGAACACGACTTTGCAAAAAAAGGCAGATCTACTGATGATATGACCAGTAAGGGATTGATGAAGTCACACTCATTCTTGCCATCATCTTTACGAAGATCGACAACTGCCGTAATTACAACAGACAGACGGCGTCTGCATAGTGTGCGACAAGCAACAGATGAGCAGTCAGAAAACCTGTACCTGCATCTCGACCCTATCACGATCCACTGTGTGACTTTAGGCAGGTCACTACACCTCTCTGTGCCATAGAGCAAGACGGCATAGACTACCTCAAAGAACTCTTCCAGCGCTAAACTTGGCTGTAGACACAGCCATGACTACCCCTTGTATAAGGCACAATTTTCATTGTTTAAGGTATACTCTGAAAAAAAGTACTGAAAGTTGACAGAAAAAAAACCTGAGAAACAACGCAGGCACCCAAACGCTCCATCTTTCATCAAGGGTTGTTTCCCCAGGGTTGTGCTAAGTGTTACGTACGGTAGTTACTGACTCTTCACATTCGCCTTCTTATATAGGTGTTCTTCTTCTGGTGTGTGTGTGTGTGTGTGTGTGTGTGTGTGTGTGTGTATGTGTGTGTGTGTGTGTTGCTTGCAATGTCTGAGGCCGGAGAGGGGTTGAGTACTTTCCCAAGAACACTACCTCAGCTGAGGTCTTGTTACCTTTAACTACCTTTCCACCAAGCCTCCCATAAGCCAGATTTCCTTTTCATGTTCATGAATTCGGTAGCCTCTGTTGGTACAAACTGGATGCTCCGTTAGACGACACTCTTGTCCCCGTAAGACAGGACTCTTTTCTGTACGCACATTGGCAACCATCCTACCCAATACGGTCGAAAAAGTATTAGACGGGCCAACTTACAGTGCCAGTTAACATGGGGAGTTTTACATTTTATTTTATTTTTTTTAATTTTTTTTAATTTTTTTTTTAACGTTTATTTAATTTTTGAGACAGAGAGAGACAGAGCACCAACAGGGGAGGGTCCGAGAGAGGGAGACACAGAATCTGAAACAGGCTCCGGGCTCTGAGCTGTCAGCACAGGGGCCCGATGCGGGGCTCGAACTCATGGACCGCGAGATCGTGACCTGAGCCGAAGTCGGCGCTCAACCGACGGAGCCACCCAGGCGCCCCTTATTTTTTTAAATATTTTTTTAAGTTTATTTATTTATTATAAGACACAGAGGCAGAGAGAGAATCCCAAACAGGTTCTATGTTGTCAGCGCAGAGCCCAACACGGGGCTCAATCTCATCAACTGTGAGATCACGACCTGAACAGAAATCAAGAGTCAGATGCTCAACTGGCTGAGCCACCCAGGTGCCCCTACATTTTATTTTAGCTTAAAAAACACATGTGCATGACTGTGACCAAGTTTTCATGAAGTACAGAGATCTTTCCTTTGAGTACGTCTCCTAGTATAAAACTCTTTGTAATCTTTCTTGCATAAGTCATGTCCATAATTTATCCATAATTTCCATTTCCTCTTTCTTGAAAGTAGAGAAAGACTTAAAGACACACATGAAGCAATTTATCCACGCAGCCCTTCAGGCTTTTTAGACTTATTTATTTTCACTCTTTGTAAAATAATTGAGTTGTCTCACATGTACCTAACTGAACAACACTTAATTCAGCAACTCACCTTTAAAGTTTGGCTATTTCAACCAAGTATTTGCTGTAATAAATAATAAACTCTATTAGACTCGTGTTGCATCACACAATATTTAACTGAATTATGTAATCATATCAACAGGTACAACCAGAAGACACGTGTTTGGGAACAAACACAACAGATCCTTGTTTATCTCTGTATCTCAATGACGGAACTAGAAATGCGTTCAGGGGAGCGACACAAGAGCCCTGCCATCTTGGGCATCAGTCGGTCAGATGTTTTACATTAACGCCATACCACATGGTTAGTCTACCTCATAGGATAAAAGAGGTCCTGCGGCATTAATATGTTCACCTGGTGGAGATTTTCCTACTTCTGCAGACCAAATCTCACATGACCAGATAGGTACCTCAATACCAGAGAATGACCCAGATCTTGTGGGATGTGGTGCGTATCCAATTGGGGATTCTCTCTTCAAAAAAAACAGGAGCAGCTGGGTGGCTCAGTCGGTTAAGCATCCAACTTCAGCTCAGGTCACGATCTCCCGGTTCGCGAGTTCAAGCCCCACGCTGGGCTCTGTGCTGAGAGCCCGGAGCCTGCTCTCTCTGTCCCTCCCCTGCTCATGCTCTTTCTCTCTGTCTCTCATTTCAAAATGAACATTAAAAAAAAATGAAAATGAATAGATAAAATTAGGTAACAGGGCCGTGGAAGCGACCTAGTGAGGGAGGGGGCCTGAAGGTTAAGCTTCTTCAGCTTCCAAGTGGGTCCACCCCTGTATCCACAGAAACCTTCCTCTTGGGCTTCACCTGAACTGCACTCTGCTGATTCATTCGCTCGTTCAGCAAGTATTTCCCGAGCCCCCTATACACCAGGCACCATTCCATAAGCCAGGGATACAATAGGGAATAAAAGAGCCCCAGTTTCCATCCTCAGAGCTCAGAAGAAGACAGGACATACACAAGCGAAGATAATTATATAATTTCAGGCAGAGGGAAGCGAGAATGTACACAGCAGGTCCCAGGGCCTAGTCAAGACGGAATTGTCTTGAAAGCCTGTTCTCTGAAAATGCAAAGTGTCTCATGAACAACGTGTTTCCACGAAAGTAGAGTCACGCTGTGTCCTGACACATCCAGATTTGTTGAGGAAAGTCTCAGCTTGAGAAGCAGTTCCTTCCTTAGAATAAACTTTTTCTAACCCAGGTGTTCGTCCCGAGCACTGAGTACACCTCAAAACGGGCGGCCTGAGGTGAGCCCTGCCCTGGAAGGAGGAAGAAATTTTGTGGTTTTGTTGCAATGCAAGTTCTACAGGGCATCGTTATGGACCATGATCCGAGGAGACGGTTCGAAAGTCAGTGAGGGAAAAACAAGACAGTCTTATGAGCCACATTTTACTTGACAGAAATGCTTTTGCTTCCCCAAATTATTAACAAATTAAAAGGTCATGCCAACAAATACCCAACCCAAAGTCTGGTGGAAATATGTCACTGAACAAAAAGGAAGAATGATGTATATTTCTGTAATAACTTTTATTAATTATCTTCCACTCTGGACCATACAATGAATGGTAGATCTGAGATTTGCAAATGGAAAACATCAGTGTTCCTAACATTTAATTTTCCTTAAAAAAAAGCATACTGCAAACATATGCTGTTCAAGGCCTCTAAATCCAGGGAGATACAGGTTACTCAGTAAAAAGCTGTATCAAATCTCTAATAGGTTAAAGCCTTCCCAAGACTCAGCAGGACTCTGTTTTTCACAAATTGTTGACTCATCAGCCAGAAAGAGTCAATTTTAAAAACGGTCAAGTGATAAAAGAGAATGTTATCATTACCTAAGTCAAACTAAGTCGCAAACGGAAAAGAATGCCAATGCTGGTTAAACACAGATTTTTCCATCCGTGACAGACAAATGAAGTAGCAGCTGCTGTTTGCATAAGAAGCTTCTCAAATATCAAAAACTTTGCACCTGGCATAAAAACCGAGTAGCCTGGCTGACTGCATATCTATTAGAGGACCATAAGTTTTTTTCTTTTTAAGAGAATACATGAAAACAACCAGAAACATCAAAAGTTCCATGCTGATAAAATACGAAAGCAAAATAGAAACCCCAGGAAATTTGCCCATGTTAGATTATGAATCCCCCTAAAAAGTGACTCAGTTAATTTCAACACATTGCAAAAAAGAGCCAGAGAAATAGCTTCCATAAGTTATTTTTTATTTTGGAAAAAGACCAATGATAACTTGTGTTAGTCTAAATAAATGATATTAATGTCCCAGAACAGTGCTGTTCAAGTTGATAATGGCTAGCCACATATTAGTGCTGAGTTTCTGAAATATGTCAAGTCTGAAACAGGCTGTGTTGTAAGTATAAAATGCATATCCTACTTTGAGGACTCACATGATAAAAAGAATAGAACAAGGTATCTTAACGTTTTGTTTTATCTTTTTTTTTTTTTTTTTAATTTGAGAGAGAGAGAGTGCAACCAGGGGAGATGGGCAGGGGAAGGGAGAGACAGAGAGAGAACCTCAAGCAGGCTCTTCGCTCAGCGCAGAGCCTGATGCAGGGCTCGATCCCACAACCCTGGGAGAAGACCTGAGCTGAAATCAAGAGTCAGCCAAGTGCTCCTATCTCAACATTTTAAAATATTTACTGAACACCAAAATGATAGTATCCGGGCACTGACTGGATTAAATAAAATATACCACTGAAATTAGTTTCATGCATTTCTTTTTTATGTGGCTGCTAAAATTCTGTAAATGACGTAGGCTGGCATCCTGTCTCTGCTGGACACTGACGCTCTGGAGGGTCGAGTGTAGAGTTCAATGTCAGCTAATGGAATTGGGCTCAGAAATTCAACTGGAATTCTCTCATTCTGTCCTGAGTTCCAAATTTCCAACAACCCTAGTATCTGCAAATATCTCATCGGGATATCCCTTTTCAATGTTCCACCACGTATCATATAATATCACCACGGCACTAACACATACTACATATATCCCTCAGCATCCTCTCCCGACTAATAAGTACTCTGTGGATGATAAGCATGACACATAGCTAATTAACAAAGGAATTATCACCACATCACTTTCAACACTGTTGCCCCACACTCTGGCCTAGAAACTAACTAACACACACTGAAGGTACAACAAAAGTCTGTAGAATAAACAAGAGCCGACCAAGGCACAAAGGACATGGGTTAAGGGAGAATTTTAAGAATCAGCGAAACTATAATGAATTAGGAACATCGCCCTTTTGATCACGTCAGGACTTAATTTGATCGGAAAAACAGATGAGAGTTGAAGCCAGAATTTTCAAAATATCCGGACATAGAACTAGGGCAAAAGTAAGGCTTGTCTTAACTAGAGAATTCTCACAGGCAGAGTTCTAAATGCACCATTACATTGTCAATACAGATTTCCTGGCCAGTGCAATGTATACACCATTAGAAAACTGAACTCAGCAAACAGTTCGACTATTCATCTTTCAAATCAAAATATCTTTCATGCCCTCCCTTGGTGTCTGCAGGTGCTGTAACAAATTGCCACAGACTGACTGGCTTAAAACAACAGATATTTATTCCCTTACGGCTCTAGAGGCCGGTGCCATGATCCAAAATCAAGGTGCTGACAAGGCCATGCTCCCTCTGGATGTTCCAGGGAACAATCTATTCTTTGCCTCTCCTATCTTCTGCTGGTGGCTCCTGACATCCCTTAGCATGTGGCCATGTCACTCCAGTCTCTGCTGCCGTGGTCACACTGCCCTCTCTCCTGCCTGTGTCAGATCTCCCTCTGGCCCTCTCCTACAGGGACATCCACTCCAAAAATCCAAGACGATCTCCGCAGCCCAAGAACCTTAGCACCATCACACCTGCAAATTCTTTGCCACATAAAGATCATTTAGAGATGCCAGAATTAGGACACGAACCCTTTGCGGGCCACTGGTCAGCAGAAGACAGACTCCAACACATAATTTTCCTATCTGCCCTAAAGTCTTCACCCAAATTTGGCCATTTTCATACGGCACTTTGTAGTCTTTATTAAAGCCAATGGACACAACCCAACTTTTTTACGTAGCAATCATGCGCACCCATAACTGCTCACCCATAACTGATTACCGTCCCCACCTTGGTAGTGACCATGTTCCCATGCTGTCACGTGCTCACCACTCAGCCCACATCTCCGTAGGATCTCATAAACATTAGTATTCTGAGAGGATGATTTCTCACTTCTGATACATAATGCTTTCGTCCCCCCAAATAACTTATTTTTGATGAACGCTTGGCAAGTAACGAGGAGTCTCCAGGGAATTTCTGCAAGTTTAGAGCGGCCAACCAACTGGTCTTGTGCTCAAAGGAAACTGGGTAACAAGTGGCTGTGCACATGCAAATGTTGTTCCAAAAATGACTTTCAATGTTTCTCAATTCTATTTTCATAAATTTTAGACAGGCATGCAAACTGGATGTGTAAATGGCACCAAGGAATATAATAGTCATATATAATTGGTTCAACTATTTTAATTATTCTAAAATTTACTGAGATCCCATAGACTAGAAAAGTTGTATGTTAATGACAGATTATCATTATTGTTCTTTTTTTTTTTCAGTGTATTTGAGAAGTGTGAAATTTCCATCCTTGGAGTCATATTCCCAAGAGAGGGAGTAAAAAAAAAAAAAAAAAAAAAAAAAAATGGTGCCTAAAGGTGTCTTTTTTCTACTGCCATCCAGTGGTCAAATAATCATACTGCACATCACACAGTAAAATGTTAATTATTAAATATTAAAAACTTACTGGGCGTTGCGAACCGAGCCCACATTGTTGCTGTTACGGTTCAGGAGTATTTAGGCTAACATCTAAACACATAAAAGAGAAAACCAAGCAAGTACGACTCCCATCTCTACAATTAAGAGATCCTTTTCTGCTCGAATTTTAATTCACAGAGTGGCGCTAACCAATGAGGGTGATGTTTTTCAGCCTTTGAAGAATACCGTGCTCAACCAATGTCATTTTCTTCCGCACTCAGCACTAGGGATAGATGATTTATCGTTAAAATCAGGTCAACACAACCTTCAAACACAAAGCAGGGCGCTCAGTGGTGGCACTCAGAGGGCCACTGCCTTGCCCTGTGCTGATTCACAGGCACGTTTGATCTCTGCGGCCCGAGCATCAGCTTCAAGAGAGCAGACCCTGTGCCTCAGGCTGGACTGTTTCTGCCCCAGTGGGTCCTACAGGGCGCGGCCTGCGGGCAGCACCTGCTACACACCTGCTGGGTGAACCCTCAGTGCTTATGTTTACGGGGATCGGGCTGGGTGAAAAGCATCAAACTCAGCACTGACACAAAACAATACACAGCCACAGTAGTTCTTCTCCAGGAATGTACAGGATCCCCCCATGTGCTGTATTTAAACCAAATACCTCTCACTCCATTCATTTATTTTTGATTAACCACTCTGTAAAAACCCTTTCAATCCATACTTACTCCATCAGGGAACTTTCTGTTTTTATAGGGAATACGCATACTTTTTATTCCATTCGATAGCACTTCTCTTGTTTCATTCCCAGTAAAATAGCATATTAGCTCAACACGCTCTCCCTATACAAACAGAATGGGAAGCATTCATCTTTCCTTAATGTCCAATAACTCATCATCCAGAGTGAGCCTTAAGACTTGTTTTCCTGGGTGGCTCAGTCGCCGACTTCAGCTCAGGTCATGATCTCACTGCTCGTGAGTTCGAGCCCCGCGTTGGGCTCTGTGCTGACAGCTCAGAGCCCGGAGCCTGCCTCAGATTCTGTGTCTTCCTCTCTCTCTCTGCCCCTCTCCATTCACGCTCTGTCTCTGTCTCTCAAAAATACATAAACATAAAAAAAATTTTTAAAGACTTGTTTCATGATCCTTCATTTATTTTTACCTCTTTCTTTTGAGCTTTTATTAATTTTGTGTAAAAGCTCTCAAATATTAACACTGGAAAGGAAAGGTATCCCTAAAAGGATTTATTCTACTCAGTACAGGTGTGGAGGTTTTTTTTGGGCAGGGGGAGGGGAAGAGTAAATTCTTCACACCCCTCCTCAGTGTTCGTCCAAATTTAACCCTCAAATGTCACGCTCATGCCCAAGGAGGCAGTCTAAAGTATGTGTCATCTTGGCATGACCCACAAAGTCGTCTGGAAACAACTCCACACCGACCACTGTTGAGACGCGCTAGGAGAGAGCACTTTGCCACGTTCCAAGTACTCCAGAAATACCAGGTATTATTATCATACACCCACAATCAAAAAATCACTTCCTTTAAAAGTTGATTACTTCATGCTCACTGTGCCTGTATTTCCTGTAAAGAAGGGTCTCCCTCCCGCCTCCCTGCCTTTAGATTTCATCCACGTGGATACTGCACAGGCTCCCAGAGCTAAATAACTTTCCATCTCCACAGCCTTCCCCACCTACTCCTCGTCTTCTATTGCCTATCCTGTTCCCTGATACCAACAGCCCCCAGACAATGAACAGAGACCTTCAGAGTTTAAATACCCTTTCTGCCATACAGTTGCCCACACAACTGGTGTGAGGGCTCATGCAGTTCCACGACCAGGCACAAAACGAAGACACTGGCTGTGGGTGATGCAGTGACTCCTCAAACCTTGCTGAGCCCCTCCTACGTGCCAGACAGCGACACGGACAGTGAGGACGCTTGGCTTTAGTAACGACAGCAAGGGCGCTCACATCAGAAGAAGTCAGGCAGGTAAACAGATACCATTATAGGCTTCGCGATGGAAATGTGGGATAAATAAACGAGTAGTCAATTCTCCCTGGGGGGGGTTGGAGTTGAGAAAGTCTACAGAGCGATACAGTTCCCGTCAGTACGCTCCCTCGACAGTCCATGCAAACATACTCATGCTGTGTCCGCAAGAACAGCAACGAGAAAGGATTAATACCGTGAAGGCACTCACCACTGGATGCATAAGCTCAGAGTTACAAAAACGAACTGCTTCACTAGTAGGCTTCTAACTTGGAGAGTGTCCTTTACCCGTGGGACTGCCCTCACGTTCAGAGCTCAGTCAAGAGCAGAGGCAGCACATGTGTATTCACAGGCCTTTTGACACATAAGTGGCAATCGACACTTCGGACAAAACTAAGATCTTCCAGAAACTATCAGCGAGCAAAGAGAGAAGATAAGGCTGAGGTCAGAGCCTTAAGAAAACATACAAGGAGTCACAGGGCAGAGAGTTAGATGAAGATCCTGCCAAGGAGGAAAAAAAAAGTAAATAAAAGAGTACTCCATGATCTCAGAAAACAAAATCCAGGTGTTCAAAATCCTATTTCTATAGTTATAAATATCCTATTTAGAACATTTTAAGCTTATATATATAATGTGTTTACACATATCTCCCCCCAAAACATTGCAATTGTAGCATTTACTAGGTTGTTTTATACACACACACACACACACACACACACACATATGTATTATCTTTGAAGGCTCTTTTCTGTATTCACAAAATCCCCACTACATTCTAAGATCTTTGCTGCTTCTTTCATTATTCATAAATGGTTACAGGGACAATAACACATAAAATATACTTTTTAAGGCCTTCTCTAATCTTGCTTCTTCAAGAAACCTAAATAAACCAAGTACCATCTTGGTTCCGGCTTTATCACTATTCCAACCTTGCACTTAGGAGCACTTGAGGCAAAGGAGAGTCAGCGGCAAGCCAAGGGAAGACCAAGGTTCAAGACAAGACTAGCCCACCTGAAAGGACGCTACAAATCACAGTGACGTCACCCAGAGCAGTTCAGTGGAGCCACGGGGTGACTTCATGTTGCAGTGGGTGAGGCAGAGTACAGGAAGTGGAGACAACGAGTTGTGGTGACCCTGAAGATGCTTACATGGCGACAAAATAGAACAACAGTAAAACAGCTTGCATGTGTTGTGGGTGGTGCAAAGAAACTTGACCGTCCCTGTTGGCTGAGGAGACAGAACCAGTGAGGAGGGAAACATTAAAGACAGGAAAGTAGTAAACTGTGGGTTTAGGTCATAGGACTGAAGGAGTGACAAAGAGGTGCATTCATCCACAGGAGAGAGACCCCTAGCACACACCCTCATACATGACGGACCAGAACAGAGTCTGACTTTATTCTGACACAGTATTAATGATCATGCCAGGTATAAACAGTTATCATTGTTCAGCAATCACACTGTTTGTTAAGCCATAAGCTGTGTTCACTTAAACCAGTTGGGTGACAGAGACACAGAGGTAGACATATACATCTATCCACCCATCCGTCCACCCACCCATCCATCCATCCATCCATCCATCCATCCGTCCGTCTATCTAACCATCCATTCACCCGTCCAACCATCTGTCCACTCATCCTTCTACCCATCCAACCAACCATCCATCCATGCATCCATCCACCCATCCATCCATCCATCTATCCATCCATCTATCTAATCTAACCATCCATTCATCCATCCACCCATCTGTCCATCTAACCATCTATCTATCCATCTATCCATCCATCCATCCATCCATCCATCATGACATGAGCTGATATTAATCCAAGTTATTCCATTCTGTAATTATGTAGTTATTTTTGTTTTCTAGCCAAAGAACTATACTTTGCACTTATTCCTGTTGAAGGTCATAGGATCAGCCCATTATTTCCACCTAAGAGCATGTGGATTTTCTCATTCAGCAGTCAGCAAACTACACCCTCAGGCCCACCGCCTGTTTCTGAAAATAACATTTTATTGGAATGAACACAGCCACACCCATTCATTTATGTAATTTCAATGGCTGTTTTCATACAATGGCAGAGCTGTGTTGTTGCAACAAAGACCTTATAGCCTGAAAGCCTACAATATTTACCGTCTGGCCCCTTTATAGAAAAAGCCTGCCATTCTATGCATCTACTCCAACCTACTAACTGTTCTTTCCAGACAAAAAAACCCAAGTTTGGAAGATGTGTTTTCTATGTCTTCATCCAAGTTATTGAGAATTCTGACTCCAATATGGTCTAATCCAAAGTGCCAGTAAAATCCCTCCTCACCTCCCTCTTGCCTAACACAAATCTATTAGTTACCACCAAAAGCATGACAAGAAGTTTATTATAATCCAGGCTACAATCATTCTTTCCCACAAGGCTGTCACAGAAATGCCAATTTTCTGGTTGAAATCCATACATACTTAAGCTAATACGACTTTCAGTTTAGGATACTGGTAAACCCATCAAACATATCATCTAAACTTTCTCTTATGGGTCACGGACATAATTTTAAAAATCAGCAATGTTACTGGGCTGTGATATAGTCATTCCCTGGTGGCACCCGGAGATAGGTATGTCTCAGCCTATTCAGACTGCTCTAACACCAGAGACCGAGTGGCTTTTAAACAATAGAAGTTTATTCCTCATGGTTCTAGAGGCTGGGAAATCCGAGATCAAGGGCTCAGCAGATTTGATATCTTGCTGTGGTATCCTCACACAGCAGAAAGGATGAGGGATGTCCCTGGTGTCCCTTTGGTAAGGGTGCTAACGGTATTCATGACCTCCCAAAGGCTTCACCTGCCAGTATCATCACAATGGGGGTTAGGTTTTTAAGGTATGGATTTTGGGGGGACCCAGACATTCATTCAGTCCCTTGCAGGCTGGAACTTTTTTTGCCTTATTTAATAAAAAGCCTGAGCCAGCTTTGCTTGCTTAGGTCTTACGAATGCTTTCCAAGGCGTGCAAGTCTGAGGAGTCAGAGGAACTGGCAGCTGTCACTTCTCCATGCCAACAGCGAGCTAACTTGTAACAGTGCTGTCCCCCAGTCTAACCTGTTCTCTAGTCTAACGTCATGCTCCTGCCTCACTGTGGATGTGCAAACCACACGAACGAGGGCGATCGAATTACACAGAAAGTAAAGGCGAATGTTCTCTCGGGGTCTACCACGTGAATCTTACGAACTCACGTCTACACTCTGCGACACCGATTTTGGCTTTTTGTAAGTGGGTCTGCTGCACACGTATTAGTTCATTTCATCGCATTTGACATAGTAGAAGCTGCCGCATAGCTAAAGTCTGCAAAAGTCGGCCGGGGCTGCACTGCTTACTGAGTGTTTCAGTGAAATGCGGAACTTGTCACGTTGGGGCTGAAACGACTTGCTCGAAACTAACACAGCAGATCATACAACCTCTGCTCACAGCACACGGCCGGCAGGACTCATGGAGCTGCTTCAGCCCCCAGGCGGCATGCTGGCTTCCAAATTTCAGAAATCAGGAGTCCAAAGACACCAGATTCCAAATCTCGTCTGGCTCGTTTTTATAGGTAAAATGCTGTCCCTAAAACAATCTGCCTTCAGAAACACTCTACAAAAAAAAGTGCTGGAGTAAAAATCCAAAAATCAGAAAACATCACTCCTCGTAATGAGGGTTAAACCCTACGCCCATGCTACGATGCTTCCACAGACATCCCTGCCTCCCGATTAGACAAAAACCACTAACCTGCACTCAGCACAAATCGCAAAAAAGCACAGCATTCATCTATCAATATTAAAGCTAATACATTGATGTCAGCATACCATGGCACAGAGCAAAGATCTATTATTACACGCATCATCAACACCCGGAAGAAACAAGGCATGCTTCATTCTCATTCTGAAAAAAAGAAAAAAATCCTTGGAAGAAAATATTTCTTCCTGTATGTGCACATGTGCACTTTAGTGTCCCGTGGGCTTATTCCTTTATTTATGACTTACATCTGGTCCTGAAATACGGTACAGGGAGGGAGAACATTTTTGCCGCAGCGTTTGTTTGGGATTCTTTCTTTGCTGGTAGTGTCATTCCCCTGGAGCTTTTTGCCAAAACTGTCCTGCACAGAAAAGTTTGTGTAAAGATGTTCCCTTTTAAACTGCATGAATTCTGAAATACAGAAGTTTGAAAGAACGTAAAACATCACACACACGAGGCAGGCTGCCTTCACTATTTACATTACCATAAAGCGACCTCAGATACAGTGACACAATCTAGCATCTGGTGTGCTGAGCTGCACACAGGCATCCGGGGGGATGTCCCAAGGCAGCTGCACCTAACATCTGGAGATTTCGGGCAGGAAAAGTCAGCCATGTCGGCCACTGTCATGATGAGAAATTAAGCGATCCATGTCATGTCCCATGGGTAGTGGAGGCACAGGGAGACTGTTCCTGGCCAACTTACTGGCCTGGCTGACTTCTTAGGAACACTGGCGGTCAGTATTCAAACACAACACAGGACCTGTCTTCCTCCAAAGTAATTCTTTCAGTGGCTTCTCACTGTGCTACAAATAATGGCCAGACTCCCTAACCTTACTTCCCAGACCTTTAGTTAGTGGACCCTTGAAGGCTATGTTCTCCTGTCCAAATCATGGCAGGCACTGTATCTCTTCACTTGCAACCTCCAGCCTCCTTCCTCACCGCCTCCAACTTCTAACTCCTACTCATCCTTCATCCCCCACTTCAGCCGTCACTTCCTCCAGGAAGCCCTCCCCTGTGTCTCAAATGTAGCTTAGGCGCTCCTTATGAATTCCCACACCCCTGTGTATTTCCTCCACAAAAGCAACGATCACTCTACACTGTGCCTTCACACTTCTCCGATTGCAACCCATAGTCTTTTCAAAAAAACAAAAACAAAAACAACAAAGAACAATCTTACGATGGATTCAAATATGTGACACAGAAATGCTGAAACACATGTAGACCTGTTCTGTTGAGGAAGGGGTGGACAGCCTGAAGCGATATACGCTCAGCCCCCTGGCACACAGGCGATGACCTCTAAGGTACTTCTAGAAAATCCTGGGGCTCTCCAGAATGCATCTGAAAGGCACGTGCAATACACTAGAACTAAGCATGGACTTGTTTCTACTGCCCAGAGACTGCAGGCTGTAAGAAGGCAGGAACCCTGAATGTTTTATTCAAAACGTGCTAGATAACCCTTCATCCGGCACAACAACTGGCAAAGATTAGGGACTCAATAAATAATTGCAAAATACGTGAAGAAGTTACAGTAGGGGTCAGCAGCAGAGCTCAGGATAAAGACCTATTTGCACGCTGGTTTTCGACCTTTCGTGTTTAGAGGACGGTCCCGGTCGAGTCAGGAATGAACTCAACAGAGACAACCTTAAAGAAAGCCAGGGAGCTTGTCCTGACTGGCATGGCTCGGATGGACCAGAAGCCTACAGCTGGCGCACTTAAAAGACGTTCTTATTCTGATATAAAGAAGAATTTCATAAAGATGTTGGCGAAGTACCCATGTACTGCAAGGGTAAGCGCGGGACAGCACGCTTATCACCGGCCATCAGAGACCAATGACTCTGGGGACCTTGCTCCATTGTCTGGCCCTACTGTTCTGAAACAATAAAGCTTTCCTCTCATTCCCTGAAAGGGAAAATCCCATGTCATGGGAAAACCTCAATGTCATTATTGTAACTCACAATCTAGTGGCATTTCCTACTACAGTGTATGTCCACCAGTTTCCACCCACCCATTTAGAAGAATTTGTATTAAACAGGCAAGTCAAAGTTATATTACATTTAAAATATGTGATCATCACTAGGCTCTATGAGATCATGAAACTTTAATATCCTCAGAGTCGAAAAGAAAATATGAACACAGAAGAACATAAGGGCTGACCCTAATGCTATTCTTCACTTTCAGTCACTTAAAAATAATTTATTGTGGGCGCCTGGGTGGCTCAGTCGGTTGAGCATCCGACTTCGGCTCAGGTCATGATCTCACGGTCCGTGGGTTCGAGCCCCGCGTCGGGCTCTGTGCTGACAGCTCAGAGCCTGGAGCCCGTTTCAGATTCTGTGTCTCCCTCTCTCTCTGCCCCTCCCCTGTTCATGCTCTGTCTCTCTCTGTCTCAAAAATAAATAAACGTTAAAAAAATTAAAAAAAAATAATTTATTGTAAATTAATACTGCAGTGTATAGAATAGACATCCTATAGATAGGAGCGTGTGTGTCTGTGTATGTGTGTGTGTATATACATATAGGATATTGTATGTCAGTTTTACTTCAAAATACAAACCAACCCCAATCATTAATTGTCCTCTGCCTTGTCGCCTTCCCTAAAAGATCTGATGTTCACATGGAAGTCGATGTGCGGTCATCGCTGGTGACAACAGAGACCCATATTATCCAAAACACAAGCTTGACTCCTTCGAGATCCAAGGCCACAATTAGTAAAACTGCAGGCCTATCACTAGACAGTGATAAAGTGACAGACACTTGAGGCACTGGCGTGGTAAACAAACAAACAAAACTAAATTCAGAATCATTTCCCACCAGCACCTGAAAAAAAAAACACAGAAAACAACAAAATGGATCAAGACAACGAAGAGTATATCCCACACCAACTAGGAAGTTCTATCTAAATTTAAAAACAAATGAGTAGGGGCGCCTGGGTGGCTCAGGCAGTGGAGCGTCCGACTTGGGCTCAGGTCACCATCTGACGGTTCGTGGGTTCAAGCCCCGCGTCGGGCTCTGTGCTGACCGCTCAGAGCCTGGAACCGTGCTTCCGGTTCTGTCTCCCTCCATCGCTGCCCCTCCCCCCTCTCAAAAATAAAGATCAAAAAACCAATAAAATAAAATAAATACAAATAAAAATAAGTAAGTAATACCGTCGGTTAACTGCTACCTTTACGCTTCTGATCCACACTGAGCCAGCAACGCTGGTTGTGACCAGTTGTCACCAAAACACCAACTGTGCAGGCACGGAAATGAGAAGAGGTAGGAATGGGTGTCAAAGGCAAACCAGCGAAAGAAGAACAAATATGATACCAGGAGAAGTATAAATATGCAATTGAGTTCTGCAAACTGTTATACTGGAATCCTTCCTAGCCAGACGATCTACTTTCCCTCAGAGGCAGGGACCAAATTCCACCACCACTGGGTCACCTTCACCCATTCTGCAGCTACAGCGAACGGGTCTGCCGATATCCCTTTTACAACAAGAACACGTTGTGATGGAGAGTTCTGGAAGGCCGGGAGACCGCGGCAGACCAGCCTCCCACACTGGGTACAAGGAGATCATCCCGTATCCATTCTAACACTTCCCTGTCATTGCTAGCAATGCCGGCTATCTGGAGCTATCAGCTACAAATAGAATGAAAGCAAGGTCTGTGGGTGCATCAGGCTGGACAGAACCCCCACCCCCAACCCCGCTTTCGTGCCCACGACAGGAGGCCCTCCCTGTTTGCTCCAATCTTGGCTGCAGCATTAGGGAGCAGCTAATCGGGTCAGTGGGAAGAAACTGATGGCACTCAAGTGTGAATGAAGATGCTTCCATCACCAGATGCAGGTTTCTAAAACCCCTGGCCAAGAGTCACGGCTAATTTTTGGCTGTGATTTCCTACCACTTGTAATCCGAGAGCCAGCTCATCCAAGGATGCCAAATTAACGTTTGAAAACTTTGACCTTCTGTATTTCCCCCTGTTCTCCCCAAGCTTACACCCGGTCTTAATCTGACAGTGCAAAGGGCAAGACTATCTATCGTCTCCCTTCACCAAGGAACTCTGGGGGAATAAGTTAAAAACGTCTGGAATCAGAGGTTTTAATTTAATAAGTGATTATTTTCCCTCATCACCTTAACTGTTGTGATGAAAACTTTCCAGACAACGTCTAGACTTTTTCAAAGACCCCTTATTCTCACACCCTCACCAGAACTCTGTGGCACCGTTTCTCAACTGAGTTTTGGCTTTTTTTTTTTTTTTTTCCCATTATCATCATTTGCCCTTCAGAAGCTTGTTTAGACTTTTTTTTTTTTTTTTTTACTAATCACGTCCCTTCCTATCACATGCTCACACCGCAGATATACTGTCTACCTCTTTACACATATGGGCCCTTCAGAGGACCACAAACCATCATACTAGTCAAGATTTTTTCACCCTCCAAGATCTGATTTTGCTGTTTTGGGGGTAATTTTGGGTCTCTTTGAAAAAACATGCCCTGTGACACTGAAAATATACTGCCTTTTGAAAATTCCCCAAACTAAAAACCCATTATGAGTATGAACTTTGCTTTACTCTGTATATAACAATTTTTTTAATCTAACCTTCTCCACCCCCACCCCTCCTATTTTGTTTGTAAAATGAGACCGACATTGAGGAAAAGTGCTGAGCAACCCAAATTAATCAAAGTGTGTGTGTGTGTGTGTGTGTGTGTGTGTGTATATACTGTTAGTAAATTGCAAAACAGCTTGAACTAAAATATGAATAAATCGATCCAGGGTAGCTTTTGAAATTTTGATGAAACAAAGCATGTATCATACAGACTAGATAGATGAACAGTGTTTTAACAATGAAAACTAAAAGGCAAGCATGCTTTAAAAAAAATACTACAAGCTGCAGGACTGGGTTTTAGTTGGAATCTTGGGTTAATGGGCAATGGTTACACACTTTTCATTTTCTGTCCTTGATGTCTTGTAAGTGATACTTGGGAGGCTAAGGATTGCAAAATTATGGCTATGAAGTCATGCAAATTATACATGGCATTTTATTCGACACAGCCTAGAGGGCATATAAAGTGCAAACGTTAACAAATGTAAAATCTCAAACTAGGAGAAAAGATCGTCCCCGGTGGAAACATAAACGAGTGAAGCAAAATTATAAAAGTTTGGTCTTGAGCCCACACCTTTTTTTTTTTAAGTGTTAGTAAGAAAATGCTGTGCTTTCACTAAGATGGAGGGTATTCAAATAGGCACTGGTGGGGTGTTGTACATAAAAACATCGCGGTAAAGTAATGCTGGGAGTAGGGGGCATCTTCTGGCCAGGAGGTGACTCTTGAGGCTTCCCTGGGCCCCCTGCACACGCCTACGTCACTTCCTGTGACTTGCACACACTGAAATCCATAGTGTATCTGTCACCAGAAAATACAGTAAAGTCTTTTCAAAGTTCAAAAGCCTTTCAGCAAAGTCCAAATTCATGGCACACCAAGAGAGAAACTGATAAGGGAACAAGATGGCCAATATAAATTCACCGAGAACACACACTGCCAAGTCAAACAGTGAAGCCAGCCTGGGGAGTTCCCTGGGGATGTGTTAGAACTTCACGCAGACAGACAGACAGAAAGATACTATTACTGAAGGAAAAAACCCCAAAAACCTAGGGGTCAGTTCGGGTAAGTTGGGAGAAACAGCTTCAGATTCCTGGGAACACGAGTTGCAGGTGAGAATAAAGGGATAGATCAAGTTCAGACCTGGGGGGTAGCCCACCGAGAAGCTGACCTAGGTGTCCCCCAGATAAGGGACACAAACAGGCCGGCCTGGGGCCCACGGGGCTTGCTGTACAAACCCTTGTGCTTGTGCCAACACAGGGAGACCTTCTGCGCCTGGAAAGTCACCCTGCGTTGCGGTGAAAGCCCAGCGTCCCCCGGACCCTGAGCTTCGGAGCCAGCGCTGCGCCCCCAGAGGAGGGTCACTGTGGGGACAAACAGCACACATGCTGCACACGGGCACCTCCCCCACATAATCAGTACAGCTGTCACCCTGGTCCAGGCTGACTGCGGGACACAAGGACATCATTCCCTGTCCTCCCGTGGCTACAAGACACATAAGTCGCCCAGACAAAGCCCCTCCCGAGCCCCCATCTACCCGAGTCTCAAGTGCACAGAGCCTGACCCGGGGCGGCGCCGGGACGTGGGGACCTGCCCCCTCGGGGGCCCTGAGCCACCTGACCCCCCCCCCCCCCGCCACCACCCACCCCCCTCCCCCGGAACAGGGAGGGACAGCACCCGCCGCCGCGGAGCCTTACCGCGCGTCCCAGGAAAGTTTCCCTGTCCCTACAGAAGCGGACGACGGCGACACGTCGGTGACCCGGCGCACGACCCGGCAACGCGCGAGCCCCTTACCATCTCTCCGGAGGCCGGCGGCGCGCAGGGCCCGCAGGGACGCGCTCTGAGGGGCCGCGGGGGCGTCCCGACAGCCGCACAGGTTGGCGCACACCAGGGTGTAGACGAGACCGAGCGGGCGCATTGGGCCGGCGACCCGAGACGCCGGGCCTGGGCGCTCCCTGCACCGCCCGCTGGAGCGCGTGTGGCCGCCGGCAAAGCCGAGCGGGACGCACAACAGGTTGGCGCGGGCCCGCCCCCTCCGGCGCCCCGCCCCGCCCCGGCGCTCGGGACCCGGTCGGCCCCACCTGCCCTGGCCCTGGGGTCGGGGAGAAACGGCCAGCGCCACCTACCCCTCCCCGCGGGGGTGGGGAGCCCAGCAGGCCCCACCTGCCCTGGCCCCGGTAGGGGGCAGCTCCAGGCCCAGGGCCTCCCCACCAGTGGTCCGCTGTTGCTTGCACACAGTGCGGGACTCACCGCTTGGGGTGGGGGGGGGG